>NW_007257737.1:0-15034 GCF_000164805.1 Carlito syrichta | reverse complement strand
GAGCCCACGGGTTCGAGACCCGCCTGGGCAGCGAGACCTCACCTCTACAATAAATCAAAAAAACAGCCGGGCATGGTAGCGCATGCCTGTAGTTCCAGCTACTTGGAAGACTGAGGCGGAAGTATCGCCGGAGCCCAGCAGGTTGAGGCTGCAGTGGCCGGGAGTGACCACTGCACTCCAGTCTGGGAGACAGAGTGAGACTCCAACTCAAAAAAATAAATGCATTCCTCAACCTCATTAATCATCAAGGAGATGCAAATTAAAACTACACTGAGATACCACCTAACTCCAGTCAGAATGGTCATTATCAATAACAAAAAATAACAGATGCTGGAGAGGATGTGGTGAAAAAGGAACACTTCTACACTGTTGGTGGGAGTGTAAATTAGTGTAACCTCTGTGGAAAGCAGTGTGGTGATTCCTAAAAGCTCTAAATATCGACCTCCTATATGACCCTGCAATCCCCCTATTGGAAATATACCCTGAAAACTCAAATCACTCTATAAAAAAGATACTGGCGCACGTATGTTTATCACAGCATTGTTCACAATAGCAAGAACATGGAACCAACCATGAGGACTGGATTTTAAAAATGTGTTACATATACACAATGAAATATTATGAAGCCATAAAAAAGAACAAAATCATGAATTTCACGGCAACCTGGATGGGACTAGAGTCAATAATACTGAGTAACCTCTCACAGAAACAAAGATCTGAGTATCACATGTTCTCACTCATAAGTGGACCTTGAACATCTATCATAATACTATAAGAAAAGAATTGACAGTGGCAGGAAACTATAGGGGAGGACAAAGAGGGGAAGGGTGGTGGGATTAATGGTAGTCAATATCTGTCTGGGGACAGGGGACACACCTTATCAACAAGGGTGCCTGAACGATGCATATTTGTATACCTAACCCTTAACTGTACCCCACAATTTTAAAATAAAAAATATGTTAAAAAATGCATTCCTTACTGGTGGTGAGTCAGGAGTCCAGACTGCAGACTTTGCCCAGACCCCCAGATGCAGGCAAAAGACTTTCCAAACCATTTTGGTCCCAGTGGACCCATTTGCAGAGGAGGAACAAGCTGGTTCGTGTGACTCAAGCCTTCAGATTCAGGGAAAGCTGGATTCAGGTGATGGAGACAGACTAAGGAAACAGGAGTCACTGGGATGGTTGGGTTGACCTTTATTTTCATTCTCTGTCCAGTAATGTCCCTGTCAATGTGTGCACCTGCAATTTACAAGTCCATACCAATGGCAAGAGGTTCCCTGTATATAAAAATATGAATAACAGTACTTTTTTTTTTCACTAACCCATCAACTCTTTTGGTCCCCCACCGCCAACACACATACAGTGATTCATCCAATTAAGAACGTGAGATTTTCCTACATGACTTCCAATCATACTTCAGGCAGATGAAATGAAACAGCAAGTGGACTACTTTATTATGTCGCTCATGTTCATGTGGTAAACCATGTTGTTTGTGAAGTCCTTCCTACTCTTGGTTTCCTGATGTGTCCACATGCCCACAAGGCCCTTACTATTCTTTCCAGATTCTGAAGCTCAGAGTGTGTGAACCACTGGCTTGTAGACACACAGCTAAGTAGAAATAGAAACAGCCAGATACCAGTGTGTGCCTCATGGCTGGAGCAGCAGAGAAGATCCATGAAATGGTCTGGGAACATATCCTGGGTGTGGCACTCAGCCTGCAGCGCATGCAGGCTTGGCCTGAGGAGGGAAGAGGGCTGCGCCCTGCATGCCCAGGGAAATGCTGGGAGTCTCACATTCAGTGGGGACCAGTCTGCTGTCCACACTCGGAGCCCTGAGAATGGATTGTCGGTCCATTCCCAAGTGTGAGTCGCTGATGGGCAGCCCGTGACTTAGATGCTGTCATGTGGCTTGTTGGACTTGGCAAATTTTCTTTTGGTTGACAAAGAACATTGAAGGGATATGTGGTATTCTTGACATTGTGCTGATTCATGGATTTTATTTATTTATTTATTTTTATTTTATTTTTTTGAGTTGAAGTCTCACTCTGTCACCCAGACTGGAGTGCAGTGGCCACTCCCAGCCACCGCAGCCTCGACCTGCCAGGCTCCAGCGATCCTTCCACCTCAGCCTTCCGAGTAGCCGGAATTACAGGCATGCACTACCACGCCCGGCTATTTATTGATTTATTGTAGAGATGAGGTCTCGCTGCCCAGGCGGGTCTCGAACCCGACTCATGGATTTTAAATTGAAATTTAATGTGTTTGTTTCCCAAAACAAATGGTTTCTTCAGTTAACTGTTGCAATAGAAGTGGCCACACCAGTGTATAGCAAATCTCCTAGCAGGTAGAGCGCCCTGCTAGGACTCCATGAATGAACTGGGTGTCTCCAAAACCTTCCTCACTCAGACACCTGTGTTGGCCCTGTCCCTCTTGAAATACCGAGAAGCTGGGCTTTAGGAGAAGTATCACAAGGATGTTTATTTTGCACATGTTTACTATTTAAAAAATTAATCTTTTTATAATCTGCATTTTCCCAAGCATCTAATAAATTTTTTTAAGGAAGTAAAATAAAGTTAAATTATCCTTTATCTACCTGTTTTCATCATAGCTCCTTGGGAACTATTTAGGATCTATGATAAAAATTCCTTTTCACTTAGTATTGTTTCCTGGAAAGTGTTTGTTTCTTATTATTTCAATCTGAGTGCATATCAGGCCAAGTGCTGTCCTGGGTGAACATTGAAATGTGTCAGAGTTACATGGTGAGGACAGTGACTCTGTATGCCAAGTAATCAGTCCCTTGTTAACTGGCCCTGTCCTGAGAGTCTCCTAGTAGCTTCAGGATTGACAAACGTTAAAATGCATATGGAAGCCAGGCGTGGTGGCTCCAGCCTGTAATCCCAGCACAGCATCTTGGGAGGTCAAAGTGGGAGGATCACTTGAGTCCAGGAGTTTGAGACCAACCTGGGCAACATTTCAAGACTTGTCTCTACAAAAAGTCAAAAAATTAGCCAGGTGTGGTGGCATGTGACTACAGTCCCAACTACTAATGAGGCTGAGGTGGATGGATTGCCTGAGGCCAGGAGTTCAAGACTACAGTGAGTCATGATCATCCAACAGCATTCCAACCTGGACAATAGAGTGAGACCCTGACTATACTCTACAATACAACACAATAAAATGCAAGTGGACCAAGAGCCTTGTTGGAAACTGCCCAGCTTCACCTGGTTTGAGTCCCAAAGTCCATAAGTTTTCCTGTGTTGAGGTTTCTTTGTCCTGGGGGTGATTAGATTTCATCTCCCACTCTTAGCTCATGTTCTATTAAGGACCAGCATCAGGGGCTACATCTGAGAACAGGGTTAAGGACAAGGTTCAAGAGCATAAAAGGGGAGCTGTTTGTGGGGAGTCATGAGGATGGTAAAC
The DNA here is from genome assembly GCF_000164805.1 of Carlito syrichta. Lineage (NCBI taxonomy): Eukaryota > Metazoa > Chordata > Mammalia > Primates > Tarsiidae > Carlito > Carlito syrichta. The sequence continues at coordinate 11,616 of NW_007257737.1, read as the reverse complement.
TCATGAGAAGACTTGCAAAGGTTTGCAGCCATGATGGCGTCTCAGAGACCTGGTCACACAAGCCACACAGGAAAAGACTTGAGCTTAGCACATCTGATTTCCAGTGGAACCCCTTGAGGTCCTCCAGGATCATGGGGATGAGAAGCTTGGGAGGAGTCACTGTGAGACAACCCCTCACCTACCTCCCTGCATCTCATGAGAAGCTGCCATGGGGGAGTTTCTTATACCTTCCCAAGTTCTGATGAGAATGAGTTTTCTGTTTAGCCACCCTAAGAACAGAGTTGTGGAGCATGAAGCCACTTAGCTGCAGCTAGGGAGTGGTTCTCCATTTGTGGTGTGTCCCCTGGATGGCCCAGGTGTCATGGAACTTCCTGTGTCTTGGGGCAAAGAGACAAGATGCACAGAACTACCCAGATAGACTTGAAGGACATTGTGCTCAGTAAAAAACAAACACCAACTTGAGGAGGTTACATACTATAAAATCACATGTATATAACATTCTTGAAATGACAAAACTGTTGAGGTGGAGGGCAGATGAGTGCCAGCCAAACAAACAGATGGAAGTTTGGTGGGTGTGAAGACTCAGAAATAACACAGTGAGAGCCCTTGTGATGATGGAAGTTCTGGGTCTAATGTAGCTGTTGGCTACAAGAATCTATATATGGGGTTAAACTGCAAATAGAACTTCAAACACAGATTAATGAAGGTTAAATTGAGGAAGGTCGGTAGTGGAATTATCAGTAATACATCAATGTCAATATCCTGGCTTGATAGCATACCACAGCCACGTTGGGTTTCACTATTGGGGTAAGTGTACATACAATTATTTTTTTCTACTATTGCAACTTCCTGTGGAACTATAATTGTTTTAAAATAAAATGTAAAAAACTAAAAAAATAAAATCAGGGGAAGGAAACTATGTGACTCTAAGTAGACAGAACTGTCCCCAAAATGCTACCTTTCAGCAGTTTATGGGACTTGGAGACCACTCAAAGATATAATTAAAATTTAAATAAGATCAACTTTTTCAGATTCAATATATCAGTGAAATAATGTGGTACTTTTCTTTCTGTGTCTGGCTTATTTCATTTAGCATAATGTCCTCAGGGTTCATCCACATTGTCACAAATGACAGGATTTCAAAACTTCTAACAGAATAGATTTTAAATGGTCTGTCTACAAAAATAATAAGTATCTGGGGTGATGGTTATGTTAATCAGCTTGATATAATATTTCCACTATGTATATGTGTGTATATATTTGTACTCCATAAATATATGCAATTATTATCAATTAAAAATTTTAAAAATTACAAAAAATAAATAAAGACAAACTACTAACATTAATCTCAGTTTTGTCAATAACTCCAATAGCTTGAAGTCATTTCAGAGCCAATTTTTTACAGAGTCAAGAGAGACACCATGACACATAACTCCACTGAACCATCAAATTTACCAGCTTCCAGCAATGGGGATTTGCAACCATATGCAATTTGGTTCTTTGGCAAAAAAAAAATTCCCTACATAGGAGACATCAGCCCCTAAAAGTTACAGAAGTACAACACGCACAGACCTGGACTCACCAGAGAAACAAGAAAGCATCAAAGAAGAAGAAATTATAAATGGATGATAACATGAGCAGCAGGAAGCCTAGGGTGGAGGGCAGTGTGGTCTTATTGGATTTGATGTCACGTCATTTTTAATCTACATACTTATTTTAGTCATTCACATGGCTGGAGGAGATACTGGATTCACTCCATCTGCCATATTGAAATTCCTCTTGTATCTGCAGGTTGATTTTTTATCCTCCTGCCCCAAGTCAGCCAATGAATATGCCCTGCAAAGGACAAGCAGTAATGGTCTTGTTGGATGGTGTTAGGGCCAGGTGCTCTCTATATATGGCTATACGGAAATCCCACCCAATGGGTGGCTGCTCTTCTAAAGGGTCCAAGGCAATTCAACTACTCAGAGCTAATAATGGCACATGGGCACCAGTGAGCACTTGGAGTGGACATATTACCAGAATATGTACATAACAGGGATTAGAAATCATAGTGCTTCCTAACACCCATTCAAACACATAGAAATAGAGAAGGATTGATCCCAGAATGCAGATTTAAGTCAGCTATGTAGAAAAGAAGGGAAAAGCCCATGAAGGTGTCTGTTTCAGCTAACCTGCATCTGTTTGCAAAAACCTTTGCCGATGTATTATTTCCAGAGATAGAAAGGAAAGATAGATGCTGCTAAGCAAGTTCAGAAAAGAAACGGGTGGTTGTCAGTCAGACAAGCGAAGTGCTAAAATTCTGGGTGCTTCAATGGCAGGGATGCGACTTGACAAATTTTTAAAGACTCCATCAATACCATTAATATTTATGACCCATCTCACAAAAATGGCTGTCGTGAGGCACATCCATCAAAGACGTCTGCCATGGAATTGCTCTGCCGTGTTGGGTGACGAGGCCTGAATGACAAAATTGAGAGCAATTATGTAAAGAATTTTATACTGTTGCTTTACACCAATGTAAAGGTGGCAAAATAACAGGAGCCTATATTCTGAAACAATCATTTTCTTTAAAAAGTTGCCTTTACTGTCAACATGCAAACTAGATCATTGATCACCATGTAAAGTCATAAATATGTACGTGTTTATGAGTGCTGAAAGAACTCAAGTTGCTTCTGAATCCATCTCGATCTCCTTTAATTCTGAGATTCTGCTTGGAAATGCCAACCTGGACTCCTTGCCCACAAAGTATTTCTCTGCCTCTGTACAGGTCAATAAAGCAACAATCTCCTCTCCACAGCAGGAGAAATGTGGAAATGTGTGTAGCTAAGTGAGGTCAAGATCCCTTAGCTTAAATCCTACCCTGCCAGTTACTGAAGACTTATGATCTGAGATCTGATCCTTAGACTTTTGGAGGCTTGGCTCTTGGTTTCCCTTTCTGCAAAGGGGGTCACAGAATTCTCACTAGAACGACCTTTTTCTGAGTATTTTGTGGACCAAGTGAGGAAATCATGTCTGTACAATATGACACAAAGTATATGGCAAATGTCAGCAACTTTTAAAATCTGCATTTCAGTGTTCTTAAAAAGGAGACGCTCGAGAATAGTGAAATGTACGCTATTTAGTAAAAGGGGGGCCATGACTCTGGACTTTGGACAGATGTGGGGCATCACCGTCCCTTCCTCAGAGCCCCCCTCCCCCAACCCAGGGCATCACTTGCTGTATATCAGCCCTTTCTGAGAGAAACGGCAGGCGTATTTTTCTAAACTTTTTGCGTGTATGTGTTTGTGTGCACATCTTCTTGCACAGCCCAGCAAACCTTTCTCTAAGTGGCTTTAATTTTACAGTCAAGATGGCATTCTTGAGAGACTTTAACCCCTTTCCCAAGAGAAGGGAACCACAGGTGACAGTCCCCACTGTGCCCGCTAAATGGCGCCGACAGACCACGCTGTGCCCACACCTTCGCTGCCTTCTCCCCTCCCCCCAGGAGGTCCCCCTGAACACCTGCACCTGCCCTTCCTTCTCTCCAGGTAACTCGCGGCTTCCTCACGACCTTGAGTCTCCAGGGGTTCGCGGTTGACCCTCAGCATAGGGCCAAGGAGGTTCCCTCCTATAGCCCCATTCAGGGCTTGACACCTGGCTTCTGACAGCCTGGGCCATGGTCACCTCCCTCAGTCCACATCTTAAAAGGCGTTATTATTTTTGTTCAAAATGAAGCATGTTTATTATGAACATTTTAAATATGGGAAGAAAAAAACCCTCTAATCCCATCACCCTCAAGTATAAGCCTCAGATTGATAATGCTGGATGGATAAGTGGATAGCAATAAAATTCCACTCTATAATAATTGTATTCTATTGCTGAAAAAGTTAAATTCATGCTTATTTGTCGCTAGAAGACAAAGATTCTGAAATAGAGTTGGTGTGTTTTACTAAAAAACAATATACCATATTATATGTGTATGTATACATATATATTTCATTTTCTTTCTTCATTTATCCACCAGCAGACACTTAGGTTATTTTCATATTTTGGCTATTGAGAATAATGCTGCAATTAACATTTGAGTGTGGATATCTTCTTGGGATAATTATTTTACTTCCTCTGGATATATACCCAGAAATGGGAATGATGAATGATATGGTAGTTCTATTTTTATTTTTCATTTAAAACAATGAGTAGTGATGGGGTCTTGCTGTGTTGCCCAGGCTGGTCTCCAACTCCTGACCTCAAGGGATCCTCTCACCTCTGCCTCCCAAAACACTAAGATTACAGGCCACCTCTGCCTCCCAAAACACTAAGATTACAGGCAGACGTGAGCCACCATGCCTGGTCGGTAGTTCTATTTTTAATTGTTAGAGGGTTATTCATAATATTTTTCATAATGACTGTACCAATGTACATTATTTAGCCTTAAAAAAGAGAAGGAAACTTGATATTTGAGGCAACATGAATAAGCCTGGAGGACATTATGTTAAGTGAAATAAGTCAGGCACAGAAAGACAAATGCTGCATGATCTCATTGATATGTGGAATCTAAAAAGTCAAACTCACAGAAATGAAGAAGATGCGTTACCAGGGCTCTGGGGAGGGAAAGAAGAGATGCCAGTCAAAGGGATAGACTTACAGTTCTGAGATGAGTTAAGTTCTGGAGACCTAATGAACAGCATGGTGACTGTAGCTCATGATAAGATAATGCACATTTGAAATGTGCATAAACAGGAGAACTTAAGTATCCACCACACAAGACAAAGAGAAAGAAGTAACTAAGTGAGGTGACGGATGTGTTCACAAGCTCGACTGCTGTAAACATGTCACAATGCAAATCTATAATAAACATCACGTTGTGAACTTTTAATTTATACAATTTTTGCTTGAAATTATACCTCAACAAAATTGAAAAAAGCCTAAATAGTCCATAACTATTAACTGATAATATATTTTTAAATTTTAAAAATATCTTGGTGATATTGAGAAAAATGCCTGAATACAAAATAGATCAAGGTGCTGAGCAATTAAGTTAATAGTAACTATAACCATGTAATAATGGTTAGTATCACAATAATAGCAATAATAATGACTCTCATCATGTAATAATAATTACTATCACACTAATAGTAATAATAATATTACCATGCAATCATAGCTACTATCACAATAATAGTAAAAATAATGACTATCACCATGCAATAATTGTTACTATCACACTAATAGTAATAAAAATAACTATCACCATGTAATCATAGTTACTATCACACTAATAGTAATAATAATATGTGATGTAATAATAGTTACTATCATACTAATAGTCATAACTATCGGCATGTAATCATGGATACTCTCACAATAATAGTAATAATAACTATCACCATGGAATAATAGTTACTATCACATTAGTAGTAATAATAATAGTTGCTATTACACTAATAGTAATAATAACTATCGCCGTATAATAATAGTTGCTATCACAATAATAGTAACAATAACTACATCACCATGACTGCTGCCACTGCTGTGACTATGGCCCCCTCTGACACCATAACTTCCTGCCTCTGTTCCTTTCTTGAAGTTATGGCCAGTAAACTTGACTCCTCTTTCAAAAGTGGCAGAAATGGCACTGTGAGATTTCTTCCTGATTCTCTTGTCTGGATATTTATTAATTTTGTCATTTTTACATTGCAAAGTTTGTAACATTGGTAACCTCTTATGGATCCCAATTTCTGTTACTGTTTTTTTCTGTTTGACAGCTATGCTAAGCTTTTCTTTCTTGTTTCAACAGCCACCAACAAGCCATCTGATTCTTCCCATCCTCAGAGATGATTGGTGCCTTTTATCTGCTGAGAACCTCTCTTTTTGTTGTTGTTGTGGGATCACACCTTTTTTCTTTTTTAAAAAATAATTTTAATGTTATCTAGAAGATAAATGAGATAAACCCAGTAGTTAGTCCACAGTCTTCCCAACATTTTTAACAGATGCTGGAGAGGATGCAGAGAAAAGGGAGTGGTTCTACACTGTTGATGGGAGTGCAGACTAGTTTAACCTCTATGGAAAGCAGTGTGGCAATTCCTGAAAGAACTAGAAATTGATCCCCCATCCAATCCAAAACTTCTCCTGGGAATATATCCAGAGGAACATAAATCGTTCTACCAAAAAAGACATCTGCACACACATGTTAATAGCTGCACTGCTTACAATAGCAAAAACATGGAACCAACCCCACTGCCCATTGAAACTGGACTGGATAAAGAAAATGTGGTCCATATCCATTACACAACCACAAAGAAGAACAAAATTATGGACTTTGCACCAGATTGGATGGACTTGGAGACCATGATACTTTGTGATCTATCACAGAAACAAAGAACTGAACCGCATTTTCTCACTCATAAGTGGGACCTGAACAGTCATCACTTTAGCACAAGGGAGGGATCAACAGTTGATGAACACTGCCAGGGGACAGAGGGAGGGGAGAGGGGGCACGTAGCATCACAAAGAGTATCTGGTCCTAAGCCAGGGGAAGTGAGGGTCAGTTGGAGGCTCAAATTTCACCTGCACATAGCCTGCTTGTGTAGCTAATCCTGACTTGTATCCCACATCTCTGTAATAAAAATAAAAATAAAATATATGTGTTTTATTTTTTGTTAGAGTTGTGGGGTACAAGTGAGGATTTACTACATAAATAAGTTGCATGCAGGGGAGTCTAGGCTTCCAGTGAGCCTTCTCTTCACTAATCGTGGACCTGACACCCAGTGTGTTGTCACATGCCCTTCGCTCTCCTTCCTCCCTCTTTCTCCTAGTGGTGTTCAGCATCTGACGATCCCACACTTGTGCTCATGTGACTAGAACTCAGAGCCTGTTTCTGAGTGAGAGCATGCAGTACTCAGCTCTTTGTTTCTGTGAGTGTTCACTAAGTAGGATGGTCTCCAGCTGCATCCATGTTGTTGCAAAGTCCGTGATTCAGAAGAGCAAAATTATGGTCAATATTCTTTTAACCTGTGACATGCTGATGAGAATGGGGGAGGTTGTTTGCCTAACACTCCTTCCACACCTTGACCAAGGGCCTGTGTGTTGGCAGTGGGCTGGGAGCTGGCAATAGATGAGGGATAGCCATCCTTCCCATCTCACATCACGGATGTTGGCAAAGGTGTGTTGTTGTTGCTGTTGTTGTTGTATATTGTTTTCCAGGAACAGAATTCTGCTACTTTTTTTGTAAAATGAATTTTGTAAAATGAATAAGGGAGGAAACACTGTATTCCATGACTAAATGCCAGACCTAAACACTGACCTACTTGGGTGGAGTAATTGTGCCCTTATTTCTTTAGTGTCTTCTAGAGAACCTTCTAGAGTCTTTTTGAAGCAGACAAGGAGCAAGAACATTTAGAAAAGTCCAAGAGAAGGGTTGCTGTGGACCTCGGTGAAGGCTTGTCCACCTTCTCATCCTCCTTAGAGCCACTTTTTGCTCTGGAAAATGTCGACTTAGCAGGTGGTGGTTATAGAATCTCACCCAATTTTCAGGGCATGGGAAATTCAGACGCCAAGCTGTGTCCAGTACTTTACGGAGAAGGGGCCAACTTCTTTTTATGCCATCTGTATAAAAGTGACTTTGAAGATGTCCAGAAAAATAAGTGCTGCTTGGGGAACACCTTCTGGGTGCTAGGCAGGAGTTAGACACATCACATGATTGTCTGCTATTCTAGCATGCATTTTTCTACTATTTTTAACAGCTTATTGTTGTAACTTACTGTCCATACAATTCACCCCTTTACACATACAATTATAAAAAATTTTTAGTAAATTTACAGAGTGCTGTAGCCATCACCAGAATCCATATATTAAAAATTATCTGTTATCTTCAAAAGATCACTTATGCCTATTAACAGTCATTTTTCATGGCTTCCCAAGCCCCAGGCAATGGCTAATCTAATTTCTGTCTCTATAGAATTGTTTTTTCTGGCTAATTTTTATAAATGGAATCTTGTAATACATGGTCATTTGCATCTAGTTTTTTTCACCTAATGAAGTGTTTCTGAAGTTTACCCATGTTGTAACATGTGCAAATTTAGAGTTCATGATGTTCTTGGATCTATCACAGAAACAAAGAACTGAGTATCACATGTTCACACTCATAAGTGGACCCTGAATATGTATCATAACACTATAAGAAAGGGATTGGCAGTAGTGAGACACTGCTAGGGGCACATGACATCTGTAAGGTACGTGATCTCAAGTCAGGCGAAGTGAGCACCAATGGGAGGCCCAAACTTCATCTATATGATGACCACTTATGTACCTAACTCTGAATTATACCTCAAATCTTTAAAAGAAAGAAAAATTTTAAAAATTAAAAAAACTCTTCTTCTTATTGCTGCATAGTGTGTACATACTTATATATGTTTATCTGTTCATCAGTTGATGGGCATTTGCATTTTTTCATACATTGTGGCTCTTGTAATTAAAACGATTACAAATATTAGTGTATAAGTATTTTGTTAATATGTTTTTATTTTGTTTTGGATATTAAAGTGTGTTTCAGTTTTTATCTATTTATTTATTTTTAAGTTTTTATTTTGAAATAATTTGCACTGTATTTCAGTTGCAAAAATCCTGTACAGAACTCTTATGTGCCCTTTAACCAGTTAATCCCATCAGCATATATTGTATCACCACAACATGATTTTCAAGACCAGGAGATTGACATTGATGGGTTATAGACTTTTTCTAATGTCAGGAGTTTTTCTGTGCACTCTGTTGTGGTTTTCTCTTGTTTTGTTTGGGTTAAAGTTCTATGATTTTTTTCCTGCATGCATAGACTCATATAACCATCATATAGTTAGATACAGATTCAGGGTGCAGCAATTTGTACACACCACTTCCATCCAACTCTAATACCTGCCAATCACTCACCTTTTTGCCACACTATAATTTGTCATTTTGAGAATGTTGTAGCAATGGAAAAACACAGTAATATTTTGAATTTTTCTCCACTCAGCATAATGGTAGTTGAGATTCCTCCAAGTTGTTGTGTTTATCAATACTATTTCATCCTATAAATGTCATTCAATTAATCGATCATCCACTGAAGGACATTTGAATTGTTAGCTAGTATAAATAAAGTCCCTGTGAACATTTATGTACACATTTTTGTGGAAATACCTTTTTATTTTTCTGGGATAGATTAATATAAGAACAAGGATTGGGTCCTGTTTAACTGTCTAAGAAATTGTTAATTGTTTTCCAGGACAACTGTATTTTTCCAATAATTAATAGCTTTGAACATCTTTTCATTTGCTTATTTGCTATGTGAGTGTCTTCTTTGGCAAAATGTCCAAGTATTTTGCTTTTGTTTTAATTGGATTGTTTCACTGCTTATTACAGAATTTTGTGAGTTGTTAATATATTTTAAATGCAAGGCCTAGTTGGATATGTAATTTGAAAAATATGTTATTTAACATATATCTTGTGCATTTACAGTTTAATTTTGCAGAGCAAAGGTTTTAATTTTCATGAAGTCTAATTTACTCAATTTTTCTGTTTATGAATCATGCATTTGGTGACATATGGACTCTTCATATAACCTCAGGTCTCAAAAATTTCTTTTATATGAAGAAACAGAACTCTTCATATAACCTCAGGTCTCAAAAATTTCTTTTAATAGTTTTATAGTTTTTATTTTTAATTTTATTTTTAGATCCATGACTCATTTTGAGGTAGATTTTGTCTGATTTAAGTTGTTTGGTTGAGGTTGATTTTATTCCATTTAAGTTTATTTACATATCTTTGCATGCAACTATCCACTTGTTTGACACTATTTGTTAAAAAAATTAGTTGACCACCTTTGTGTGGCTCTATTTCTTGGGTGCCATTGATCTGTGTGCTGTGCCCTCTGTCAGTGCCATGATGACTCAATTGCTGCTATTTTCATCTGCGGTGATTTTGGCCCACAGGTGACACTGAGCAATATCTGTAGACATTTTCAATTGTCATGATTTGGTAAGGGATATTGCTCCTGGCATCTAGTGGGTAGAGTCCTGTGAGGCCGGTAAACATTCTATAGCACACAGAAGATTCATCCAAAATAGGTGTCTGGTATCAGATACTAATAATGCCCAGGGTGAGAAATCCTGCTGAAGCGATGTAGAAAGTTTTAACATTAGATAATACAGTTCTTTTAACTATTTTCTCAAGTTGTTTGAACCATTGCATTTCCATAGCCTTTCTTTGTACATTTTAACCAACATTTTAATAGGCATAGCACCCATTTTACAGAAGAATTTGCATTTTTTTCTGAGGTTGAATATAGTTAATGGACTCAACATATTATCTCCATTTTGTTTTGTCTGTATTTTGTAGTTTTTAACATATAAATGATGTATATGTCTTGTTATATTTACACACATGAGTATCTCATTTTGGCTACTATAAGTGGTATTATGTTTTTTATTTTATTTTAAAGATGTGGGGTACAATTCAGGGTTAGGTATACAAATGTCCATTATGCACGTACCCTTTGTTGATGCGGTGTGCCCCTCCCTCCCCTGGCAGTTTCTTTCAGCTGCCAATCCCACCCCCCCTCTCCTGGTAGAAGGTTCTACTGCCAATCCCTTTCTTATAGTATTATGATAATTGTTCAAGGTCTGCTTTTGAATGACAACATATGGTACTCTGTTCTTTGTTTCTGTGATAGATCACTGAACATGACAGACTCTAAATCCACCCAAGTCGCTGCGAAGTCCATATGTTTGTCCTTCTTTTTGTCTGCATAATACTCAGTTTCCAAGTGCTCATTTAGAGTAAAATACAATTGATTTTTTTCATATTGACCTTATTTTCCACAACCTTGCTTAAATTCCTCCTTTTATATTTCCAGCAATTTTAATATAGTTTGCTTGATATTTCTTATGGAGAGAATTTAATTACTTGCACATAAGGACACTTTTATTTCTTTTTTTCCAATCTGTATGCGTTTTCACTTATTTTTCTTGCCTTATTACTCTCATAGAACTTCAGTTGCTATGTTGGATAGTAGTGGTGACAACAAACTAGTCTTTTCTTTTTTTAAAGGGAAAACATTTGATCTTTAACCATTAAGTATGATGTTAGCTGTTAGCATTATTATGTACCTTTTATTGAGTTTAATGAATTGCATTCTATTCCTATTTTGTCTAGCATTTTTGTCAAAAGTGGTTGTTAATTTTATTAAATGCTTTTCCAGCATCTATGAATATGATTTCACATGCGTATGTCTTCTTTACACTATTAATACGGTAGCTTATTTGTTTTGCATTCCTGTAATTACCTCATTTTTAAACAGACATCCTATTCTTGACATTTACATGGACATCATAATTGGCATAGGGAAAGGGATGGAGGGAGGGATAAAGAGAGAGAGAAGGGGGAAAGAGAGACGGAGATGGAGAGAGAGTGAAATAAAGAGGAATAGGGAGATGGGAAGAGAAATTGATTGACTGATTGATTGATTAAATGATGTCATCACTTGCTGTTTCCCCTTGGAGAAAGAGAGAGAGAGAGGGAGAGAGAGAGAGAGAGAGAGAGAGAGAAAGAAAGAAAGAAAGAAAGAAAGAAAGAAAGAAAGAAAGAAAGAAAGAGAAAGAAAGA
>NW_007257736.1:0-15691 GCF_000164805.1 Carlito syrichta | reverse complement strand
TGCCAGACACAAGACCTCGCCCAACCCTCTCAACTTGACTTTATCTTGGTACTGCATGTTTAGTTGAACAGTCACTTGAAGCCTACCTGACTTGTGTGGCGAGCTGCTTGACATATGAGTGGATTTCATTAGATTCCATAACCTGACTGGGGATTCCAGAAGCACATGTCATTTGCTTCTGCCTAATTCTGACCCAGGCAGTCTCCTGAGTGGAGAAGACAGACTTGGTGCACACCTGTCACACACTTCAGTGGCCCCTGGGCCAGTACTGAGAAAAAGATGATTAATAAATTACTTCAGTGCTTTCTTGTAAACCTGCTAAGTCATTCATACATCATGATAGAATAATACCCTGAATCTTGACTGTACCTGTTAGCGTCCTCTTGAACTGAATGCCTCTCTTTGTCATACCCCAGAGGCTCAGGAATAGCAGTGGCAGGAGGAAGTCTATAACTTCCCCTTTCTCCCCCTCCCCAGAGATGAGATTAGGGCCCGTAGGCTCTATAGGCAGTAGGGCCTCAGGACTTCCACTGCTCCTTCCAGGCACTAGCACCACAGGCATCTTTGAATTCACTCATTTTGGAGTATCCATTTTCTTTCTGGAAGGTCTGGATACTCTGTTAGCTCATAAACCCTCTTTTACATCATATTTTTCCTGCAGATTTTCACAGCTGGGAGCAGCAGGCACATCTCTGCTTCATGATCATATTAGTCCCTGATTTCCCAGAACTCTGCTTTCAGCCAGGGTCTCTACCTTCTGCTCTAAATCATAGAGAGAATCTGATGCAATTAGAGCTCAGTGTGAAGTGCGGTTGGGCCCTGACACTGAGCCCAAGTTATGATACAGCCTGCACCCGTCATGTTGACAGATGCCGAATGTGCTAAAACAGCAGAAAGCAAACCCACAGGATTGAATCTTCACTTTCTTTGTTCCTGGTTTCCCAACAATGCCATTCAGCTTTTACCACAGTCAGGTTATACACAAAAAATAGACAGTAATTTGTGAAGCAGCAGTGTGAAGGAAGTGAGGCCATATATGAGATGGCACTCTGTGTCTGGTACCCTGTTGGACTTCTGGGGTCCTGTGTGGGCTGGAATCTGTGTCAAGTGTCCTGAGGGAGTTTGGGGTCATGTGTGAGCTGAGAGCTCTGGGGTTTTTTGTGAGCCAAGGCTCAGTGTGCTGAGTGAGTGTTGCAGTCCTATGTTGGCTGGGACTCTGTGTCCAGTGTCATGAGAGAACTTGTAAAAACTGTGTGATCTGGGACTCTGTATTCAGTGTCCCGAAGGAGTTTTGAAGTCTTGTGTGAACTGGGTCTCTGTGTCCAGTGTCTTCAGGAAGTTTTGAAGTCCTGTATGAGCAGCAACTCTGTACCTAATGTCCTGCGGGAGTTTGGAGGTTCGTTGTGAGCTGGGACTCTGTGTCTAGTGTCCTGGGGGAGCTTTGGGATTCCATGTGAACTGGGACTGTGTTTTCTGTGTCTTTAGGTAGGTCAAGAGTCCTGTACAAACTGTGACTCTGTATCGAGTGTCTTCACGGGGATCAGGGGTCATGTGTGAACTGAGACTCTGTGTCCTGAAGGCACTATGGAAAGTTTTGTTGGCTGAGAATCTCTGTATAGTGTACTGAGAGAGCTTTGAGTTCCTATGTGAGCTACAACTCTGTGTCCCGTGTCCTGAGGGAGCTCTGCACTCCTATGTAAGTTGGGATTCTGTCAAGTATCCTGAGAGAGCTATGGGGTCCTGTGTGGAATAGAACTCTTTGTCCAGTATCCTGAAAGAACTCTTGGGTTCTGTGTGAGCTGGTAGGTCTGAGGTCTTATGAAAGCAGGGACTCTGTCCCATGTCCTGAGGGAGCTCTGGAGTCCTGTATGAACTGGGACTCTGTGTCTAGCGTTCTGAGAAAACTCTGTGGTACTTTGTGAACTGGAACTCTGTGTGTAGTGTCCTGAGGGAGATCTGTGTTCCTATGGGTGATGGGATATTGGTCTAGTGTCCTGAGAAGACTTTGACTTCCTTGTGGGCTGGCACTCTTTGTCAGTGACCTGAGAAAGCTCTGCTGTTCTATGTGAGCTGGGATCCTGAGTCTAGTGTCTTGAGAGAGTTTTGGGGCCCTGTTTGATATGGGCCTCTGTGTCCAGTGTCCTGAGAGAATTCAGTTGTCCTGTGTGAGGTGGGACTCTGTGTGCAGTGTTCTGAGCTAGTTCTGGCATCCTCTGTGGGCTGGAATCTGTGTCAAGTTTTCTTAGGGAGCTCTGTTATCCTGTGTGTACTGTACTTTATGTTCAATGTCCTGAGGGAGATCTGAGACCTTGTGTAGACTGGGATAGTGGGTCCAGTGTCTGGAGGGAGCTCTGGGGTCCTGTGTGAGCTAGGAGAACTGAGGACCTATGTGAACTGGAACACTGTGTCCAGTGTTCTGAGTGAGTGCTGCAATCCTGTGTCAACTGGGTCTCTGCCTCATGTCCTGAGAGAACTTGGGGCTCCTGTATGAGCCAGAATTCTGTGTCCGGTGTCTTCAGAGTGGTTGAGAATTCTGTTTTGGCTGGGATACTTTGCCCTATTTTCTGAGGAAACTCTGCAATACCGTGTGGGCTGAGACTTTGTTTTCCATTCCTGAGGAAGTTCTCTGATACTGTGAGGACTGGGACTTACTCTTTGTCCAGTGATCTGAGGAAGTTCTGGAGTCCTGAATGAACAGAGACTCTGTGTCTAGAGTACTGATGGAGCTCTGGGGTATTATGTGAGAAGGATCTCTGTGTCCATTGTCTTTAATTTGCGTTGTGGTCCTGTGTGAACTGTGACTCCAGTGTTGTGAAAGAGGGCTGGGATCCTGTGGGAACTCTGACTCTGTCCAGTGTACTAATCAAACTTTGGGGTCCTGTTTGAGCCTGGACACTGTGTCTTGTGTCCTAAAGGAGCTCTAATGTCCTGTGTAAGCTGGAACTCTGTGCCCAATGTCCTGAGGGAGCTCTGATGCAATATGTGAACTGAGATTCAGTATCCAGTGTTCTGAGTGAACTCTGTGGTCTTCTGTGAGCTCTGTCTCTGTGCCCTGTGTCTTGATGGAGCTATGAGGTCCTATGTGACCTATGACTCTTTGTCAGTGTCCAGAGTGAGCTCTAGAATCTTCTGTAAGCTTGTGACTCTGTGTCCAGTGTCCTGAGGAAGCTCTGGAATCTTATGCGATCTGAGAGTTATGGAGTCTAGTGGGAGATGTGACTCTGTGTTCAGTGTCCTGAGGGATCTCCTGGGTCCTGTGTCATCTGGGACTTGGTGTCCAGTGTCCTGATGGAGGTCTGGTGTTCTGTGTTTCCTCAGGGACATCTTTGGTACTCTGTGAGCACAGGGTATGTATCCAGTACTCGGAAGGAGTTCTGCATTTTCTGTTAACTGAGACTCTGTGTCAACTGTTCTGAGGAAGTTCTGGGGTCCTGTAGGGTTGAAACATTGTGTCCAATGTCTTGAAGGAGCTCTGAAATACCGTGTGGGCTGGGATTCTATGTCCAGTATCCTGAGGAAGCTCTGGAGTTCTGAATGAACAGAAACTCTGTGTCTAGCATCCTTATGAAGCTCTGAGAGTCTATGTGAGCTGTGACTCTATATCTATTGTCCTGAGTTAGCCTTGTGGTCCAGTGTGAGGTGTGACGCTGTGTCCAATGCCATGAGGGAGAGCTATTTTCTTGTGTAATCTCTGACTCTGTGTCCAGTGTCCTGCTTGAGCTCTGTGGTCCTGTATGATCCTAGACTCTGTTCTGTGCCCTAGGGGAGTTCTGCCATCCTGTGTGAGCTGGGCCTCTGTGTCCAGTGTATTGAAAGAGTTCTGAGGTCATATATAAGCTGTGTCTCTGTGACTAGTGTCTTCAGAAGTTCAGTGTTTCTGTGTGTTTTGTAACACACAGTCTAGTGTCTTGAAGGAGTTCTGGGGTCCTTTGTGAGTTGTGAGTCTCTGTGCAGTGTCCTAAGTGATCTCTGGGGCCCTGTGTGCTGGGGCGCTATTTTTACTCTGTTGAGGGAGATCTGGAGTCTTCTGTGAGCAGGAAGTTCTTGGGTCTAATGGGAGATGTGATTTTTTTTCCAGGGTGTTGAGGGAACTCTGCTGTACTCTATAAACTGGGACTGTGTGCCCAGTTCACTGAGGGAGCTCAGGTGTCCTTTGTGAGCTTGGAATGTGTGTCCAATGTCCTGAATGAGCTCTGGGCTCCTATGTGACTTGTGACTCTGTGTCCTGAGGAAGATTTTATGTCTCGTGTGAGGTGTGACTCTGTGTTCAATGTCCTGAGGGAAGTCTGTGGTCCTGTGTGAGCAGAGACTGTTTCAGTGTCCTGAGCAAGCTCTGGGTTTCTGTGAGAACTGGAATTGTGCTTCCAGTGTCCTAAGGGAGTTCAGAGTCATATGTAAGCTGGCAGTTCTGGAATTCAGTGGGAAATGTGACTCAGTGTCTAATGTCGTAAGAGAACTCTGTGGTTGTATGTGAGCTGGGATTCTGTGTCAAGTGTCCTGAGGATGCTCTGGGGTCCTGTGTGATCTGGGACACTGTTTCTAGTGTCCTGAGTGAGTTATGTAAAACTTTGTGGCCTGAAACTCTGGGAATTCATTTTCAGTGTCCTGAGCAAGTTCTGTGGTACTGAGTGAGTGGGGACTCTGTGTCCAGAACCCTGAAAATGTTCTGGCTTTCTGAATGAACAGAGACTATTTGTCTAGAGACCTGATGGAGATCTGGGGTCCTATGCTAGCTAGGACTCCATGCCCAGTGTCTTGAGAAAACTCTGACTCTCTGTGTGGTCTGGGAATCTGTTTCCAGTGTCCTGAGCAGGCTCTTTAATACTGTGTGGGCTGGGACTCTGTGTCCAGAGTCCCGAGGAAGCTCTGGTTTTCTGAATGAACAGAGACTCTGTGTCTAGAGTCTTGATGGACATCTGGAGTCCTATGCTAGCCGGGACTGTGTCCAGTGTCTTGAGTTAGCTCTGTGAACCTGTGTGTGCTGTGGCTCTGTGTCCTATTTCCTGAGAGAGATCAGGGTTCCTGTGTGACTTCTGACTCTGTGTCAAGTGTTCTGATGAAGCTTGAGATCCTAGGTGGCCTGGACTTTGTGTCCCATGTCCTCAAGGTGCTTTTCCATTATGTATGAGATAAGACTCTGTCCAGTGTTTTGAGTCATCTCTGTGTCCTGTATGAACTGTGACTCTGTGCCTAAAGTGCTAATTGAGCTCTGGGGTCTTTTGTGACTTGGAACTCTGTGTCCAGTGTTTGTCGGTAGTTCTGGGAACTCTTGTGTTCCATTACTCTTCATTGTCCTGACGATGGACATAGGTCTGATGTCCTATGTGATCTTGGACTCTTTGTCCATTGTTCTGAGGGATCTCTGAGGAACTATGTGAGTTGAAGTCTGTGTCCAGCAAACTGAGGGAGGTAAGAGTTCTTTGTACACTGTGACTTTGTGTACTGAAGGAACTCAGAGATTCTGTGAGTGAAAGCTGTATGTGCAGTGTCATGAGGGAGCTCTGGCATCCTGTGTGAGCTATGACTCTGATTACTGTGTTCTGATGGAGGTTTGGGTCCTTTGTGTATTATGATTCTATATCCAGTGTGGTGATGCAACTCTGAAGTCCTATGTGGACAAGAACTTTGATCAGTGTCCTGAGAGAGCTCTGGAATTCTGTGTGAGCTGGCACCCTTTGTAATGTCTCCACCCTGAGCTCTGAGGTTCTATTTGAATGTTGGGTAGGTTTCCAGTGTCCTAAGTAGCTCTGGTGTCTTGTGTGAGCTGTGACACTGTTTTAAATGTCCTGAGAGTTCTGGTAACCTGTGTTAGCTGTTTTTCTGTGTTTAGTATACTGAGAGAGCTCTGGAATCTTTGTGAGCTTTAACTCTGTCCAGTGTCCTGAGAGAGCTCTGGAGTCTAGTGTGAACTGCGAGCTCTGAGGTTCTATTGAGCTGGGACTCTGTGTCCAGTGTCCTGATGGAGTTCTGGAGTCTTATATGAGTGTGGACTGTTTTCAGTGTTCTGAAGGAGCTCTAGGGTTCTATGTAAGTTTAAACCATATGCCCAGTGTCCTGAGCTCTGGAGTCTTGTCTGAGCTGTAACTCTGTATATAGTATTCTTAGTGGGGTCTGAGGTTCTGTGTCACCTGTCTCTGGGAGAAAGTTCTGGGATTCTGTGTGAACTGGGATTTTATGTCCAGTGTTCTGAGGGAATTTTGAGGTCCTTTGTGATCTGTGACTCTGTGTTTAATGTCCTGAGAGATCTCAGAGTTCCTGTGTGAGCTGAGACTCTGTTTCTTGTGTCCTGAGAGATATCTGTGGTCCTGTTTTAAGTGTGACTCTGTGTCCACTGTCTTGAGAGAGGTCTGTCATCCTTTTTGAGCTATGACTCTGTGCCAAATGGTCTGAATGAGTTCTGGCATCCTGCATGAACCGGGACTCTGTTTCTAGTGTCCTTAAGGATGTCTGGGGTCTTTTGTTTACTTGGCCTCTCTTCCTAGCTAACTATAGTTAACAGAAAGTCAATGGGAAAATTGCATTATTCTGTATTATGATTGCACTATAATTGCATTATTTTGCTCATAGTTAAGTTATATTAGAGTGACATAACTTATTTTCAGATGTTCGAGAAAGTAGGGAAAGCTTCAGAGATGCCACTTAGCCAGGATGTTAGAAATAATTCAGGATCCTAAATAAAAATTCCACTGAATCTTTCATTCTTGATGATCATTGTGGAGAGGAGCTTCCTGTGACTCAAACAAATCTGATTAAATGTTGCACTTTGAGGTGAGCAGAAGTCTAATTCTCTCCCCAGGTGTCTTTGCTATGGAAGATTATAACATCCTCCTAGTTAACATGATATTGCTTTGTCATTGTTTTTCTGTTACCCCTTGTACTCACAGGGAACCCAAATATCAGGAAGAGATCAAGTTAATGTTTCAAACACATTGAACTGCCTATAGAGAAGATGACCTCTCATTCACTCTCATTCTCCTGTTCCTACAACAGCAGTGACAAAGGCCATGTTCTTTTATTTTTTTTAAGTCTACCATCCCTTGGCATCAATTGTGATGCAATTTATAAAATCATTTAGTTTTTTCATGCCCATTCCATGTCTCCACAGAGTCTGTGCCCTACTGCTTACCTCACCCCATGATTCTAAAGGGATGGCCCCACAAGTAAATATCAACAGAGAATGGCTTGGGGACTCAGACACCAAGAGGGGCACCTCCTCTGCTTCTCTGTGTCACTTCACATAGAAACTCTGTTCTATCTGACTGGACTGTGCCTAAAATGCACATTTATATTCACAGCCCAAAGACTGTGTTTTTGTTTTTTTAACCATAAAAAGTGTCCTAAGAAAGTTCCATGATTATCTCAGATAGCTCAAATGTTTTCCTGTGGATCAACTACTATGTTCAGGTACAAGTTCATAAGAAAACCTAAAGCTCAAGGATCTAGGTACAATGAAAAGTTCTTCTAGAGGCACACTTGGAAAAAAATATTTTCAGTAGATGGTCAGACAAGGAAGTAATATCTACGAAGCAGATGTCCAGTCTTGCTCCCTTATCCCAGTCTTAGAAGGACAAGAGCTATGGGTGTGGGTAAGGTACAAATGGGCAAGTTTTCCTCCAACAGAAGCCAGGATCTCCACTTGCACCAGGCCATCTATTTCTTGGGTCATGAACAGGGGGCATGTAATGGAAGCATTGTGATGTTTCTCATAGCTAGAGTATAAGAGCAGTTAGGGTATGCAGTGTTTCCACCACAGCCATGTGAGAGGTGATATTTTCACAGATGAAGAAACAGCTTTGGACTGATAAAGTGACTTGCCAAAGACAGGAGTGCTCATATTATGCTACAGATTACAGTACATGCAATTACATTTAAACAAAAGTAGGAGAGGAAGCCGTGGGCAAATTGTTTCTGTAAAAGGAGTGGGCACAGGGATAGAGGACAGGAGCAGTTTAGCAAATGAGCTAATTTGTTGGATTGCAGAAGGTGATGCAATGGTCAGGAATCAGCAAACAGAATACCATCTTCACATTATATGCATGCACACACACATACACACACACCAGGAAGCATGACAGTGGACATCGCTTTGACTTCGCACATATATCACAGTCAGTAACTGCCTTCACTCCAATGAGCACAGTCTCTCCACTGTGTCCTCATTACATTTCCATACCTTCCAGCTATTATGTGACATCTGCTTAGCATACAAGGGTGACTGTCAGTGAGAACTGCTCAAGACCGGCAGAAGGGCTGCCTCATGGGAAACAGAAAGCAAAACCCAAGCCTTAAAATCAGCAGTATCTACTGATGGACTTCTCTCCTACTGCAGTGACAATATATTTAGTAACAGGGGAAATGACTGATCAGACACTTCAGAAAGATTAGGAGTACTCAGTCAGCAAGCACTGAGGAATTCCTAAGACATCTCCTCCTCTCACGCTCATGAGCTCCACAAGAGAGGAAAGACAGGCCACTCTTGTGGAAATCTGCAACCCCAAATGTGTTTGCTCTTGTTATGCTGGATACCTGCCAATCCCTGAAGTCTAATGCTCATAGGGACAACATTCATTTATCCAGACACAAATGAGATCAGTTCTTAAAAAAATGTATTATAAAGATGTGGGGTACAATTCAGGTTTAGGTATATAAACATTAATCATGCAAGTATCCTTGTTGATGAGGTATGTACCTCTCTCCCCTAGCAATTTTCCTCAACTGCCAATCCTATCCCCCTCCCCTGACAGTCTTCCACTACTGACAATCACTTTCTTATAACATTATAATTGTTCAAGGTCCATGTATGAGTGAGAACATATGGAACTCCGTTCTTTGCTTCTGTGATAAGTCACTGAGTATGGATATCAATTATTATCTGATTCACAGGTCAACAGGATTTTGGTGCCTACAGAGTCTTAGAGATAACATTATTTAAATGACTGCAGAGATAAATGTAACAGAGTCCAATATTGAGGGATTATTTGACTGTTACAAAGATGTCTGTCTCTAGGACACAAACATCTGCTCCCCTCATGCTCATGAGCCCCACAAGAGAGAAAAGAGAGGAAAGACAGGTCACTCGTGTAAATCTTCAATCACATTTGTCCTATCACCATGCCATTGTGTCTGCTTACTTCAAGCCCTCTTGGTGTCCAACCTGACCACTTTCTAGATAGCTTGTTCAGTTCTTTTGTGAACTGCAGAGCTGGAGTCTAGTGTTCTTGACTGCTCCAGGGTATGGTGCACACTCCGGATAATGGAAAGTAATCTTTTCTACCTGGCATTTGTGTCTGGAAAAGAAAGAGCATGAGACCCCAGTCCAAGCTGACCCATGCTCTGAGTCCAGAGCCTGTCCCTCCAGGAAGACATCACTGCCTCCTTTGGTCTGTGGGCCCTACCCCAATGGAGACATCTATCTCTCTTTTGAGAAGTCCCCAGTAACCCTGCCTCACACTTTTCTGGGCTGGTTTGTGCTCTCATTGTCTGCTTTCCTGGTGGTAAGGGGCAAGGAACAGCAAGATATACATTTGTATATGTTAAATTGGCTAATTTTGCATTGATAAGGTGGATGTCAGTCTTACATTTTTTTCAAATAGATAACATTGATTTTCACACAGGAAGTCATTTTCAGGGAGTGATTGGAAAGAAGCTTAGAAACTGGATACATTGAAGAGAAGAAACTGACATTTCAGAGCAATTAATGTGTGTTTTCCCAGAGAAAAAGTGGGGATGGGTGCTGAAATTTTTTTTTGTTGTTGTTTTTCCTTTACATGGGCACTGGACCAGAACTATGTGGGCAACCCAACTCAGCAACTCCTACAGATCCAAAAAGTTAAATATTAATTTTTAGCAGGGCTCATCTTTTTCCTTGAATTTAATTTATAAGTTGTTTATTTCCATTAGAACAGTGTCTGATGTTTTTGTTTAGAAGACAAATAAGCACCAGCTTCTACCACTCCTTGGAAAAAAACTTTCCTTCTCATGGCACAATCGACTGTCAAATTGTCCAGGTCAGACTAGTTGAGTCTCAATGCAATCAGAATACAAGCCTTTTGTCCTGAACTTTTAGGATCTAACAGAAAATCAGGACTACTGTGGTTTCAAATCAATGAACAGGATAACCAACCCCTGGGCCCCAATGCTTATGAGAAGATGCAGAAATTACACCCGGAAACCATGGTCCTTGGGTCCCCAGGTTTGTCTAAAAGTTCACTATGACAGTACCCCTGACTGTGCACTCTATTGCCACTCAATTCCAAAACCAATCATGACTCTCCCACCCACAAGTGTGGTTAACATCTTTCTGCCCACATCTGGCTCCCCTTCTCCAAAATCAGTACAGCATGTTTATTAAAGGAACTAAAGTTTTTCATCTTTGCATCTATATCTCTGCTTGGTCAAAATTTTCTGAATAAGAAAAAAATATGATGAATCTGAAAACAACACCCAAAGAATAATAATTAGGGGTAGAGTAAGGTCCCTGTTGATCCACTCACTTTAGACCTGGACAGTAGCTGGGGCAGGACTGGGACAATATTACTGGAAATTAACCCAGGCAGGCAAGTTGCAAGTGTGAATTTGACAAGAAGAAATCCTGAAATAAGTTCTTTCATTCATTCGTTTCTCTATGATAGTATGCTATTCTTCTGAGCGACATCAGCTGTTATATGTGTTCAGAGATGCTTGAGGTGAGTCTTATGGCCTCTCTGCTGCCCTTTACTATCCGTTGTAGAGATATATAAGTGCTTACTGTATTCCAGGTCGTGTACTCAGTGATGAGTATCCAAGGATTCTGTTGAAACAGCCAAGCTCATTTTCTCAGGAGGCAACTCAACTAGGAAAGAAACACTGCTACTGCAGCTCTCCAGATCCACACACGGTTAAATGCAGCACAGAAAAGAGCAGGGTGTTTGAGAAAGAAAACTATGGGAGGAAGAATTAAGGAAGAAGGGTAAGTGGACTTGACCCAGTTTGTGAGAGGGGTAGGGAGAAAATGGAGTCAACTATCTCATAGGTTTGGAGTAAATAAGATTATGTAATGAGAGAGACAGGATCCTTCAGTCCTTTCTACAAAATTAATAAGAATATAGCACCAAAAATCCACAAGAGGAAGCTGCCAAACAGCGTAGTGCTTAGAGCTGGTGAATCTGCCTTATGATTTGTAAAATATTTGGAGACCTTAAAATTCTGGATAGGGTAATAAACTCCTTCAGACTAGAGGGCCAGGGAAATGAAATGCTAATCTTGATATTAGTCAAAAGGATTTGCACTAGAAGTTCAGATAAAAAGATTCTAGTTCCAGAACAGCTCTTGCATTTATCTTTCCTACATCATATATCTTAATTCCCCAACATTACAGAGATGTCTGCCTCTGGGAGGGGGGGAACTTCCCCTCTTACAACTGTGAACCTCTGCCTGCCTGCTCCAAGTTTTGTGGTGTTTTGCCTCCCAGCTGTCCACTTCCCACATAATTTGTCCAGTCTTCTTGTGAATGACAGAGCCTGGAGCTTACCATCCTTCTGGACAAGCATTTGTCTGTGTACATCTCAAGTGTCAAAGGAAAGAAATCGACCATAATTGCCCCGATGCAGAATTCAGCCATTGTTGCTCATGTCTATGGAACAGTAGAGAAAAGAAAACTCTTGTTCTGAGACTCCAGGTACTATTTGCTCCAGTTAGTCTAAGAAGTTTCCTAAGAAGAAGAATATGTGACTGTGGAGACCAGCGATTTAGCCTGTGGTTTTAGAAAATGTCCACAGTATCATAAATTACCTTTCTTCTCTGCTTCTCACCCTTGTCCCAGACTCACTCTACATTGTCCTCTATTTCATTCCTTCCCCATATGATAGTGAAGGGGAACTCTACTGCTCAGGAGTCCAGAGCATGGAAATCAGATCTAGGTTTTGCTGGAATCTTACTTGTGACTTGATGAACAAATGACACCTGGGAGGGCTTCTAAATCCTCTGTGAAAGGAGCTAGGGAAAAGAGACCCTTCTGTGGGCTGCAGTCTTCCATGGGAAAAATGAACTCCAGTTTATGCCTTCTTCTTATGGAGTCAACAGGATTCCATTCCAGGGTTGACCTCCTTCCTCAACTGCAATTCTGCAGATGCTTGAAATCTTGAGCCAAAATCTTTGAGTAGAAGAGGAATAAGAATTCTAAAGGGAGTTTGTGAAGAGTTTCTCCCTCTTCAAAATACTACCTATTTGGTTGACCACTTGTCACTTGACTATCTGACTGACAAAGGTCCTTTGGATGATAGGATGGCTAATCCCATTTACAATAGAAAATTAGTTTATTCTGTGGTAATACAGAGCCAGTTTCACAGGAAAATTGTTATAAAAGTATTTGTTCCACACTATGGAGCATGATCAAGAGGACAGTTGCTTGGCATGGGCATCTGAGTTGAAGAACTTCCAGCCAAGGACTTCATGGATGGGCTTTTGCTTGGACTTCAGGTACAGAAACTTATACTCATACTTCAAGGTGAAATCAAGATACTGTGAAGTCTTAGGTGGTCAGGGGAAGAGAAACCCAGTCAGGCAAATTGTACAGTGGACAAAGGCTTGGACTATGAGAGATGCCCATGAAGGTATGCTTGCTAAAGAGATTAAATAAGACCTAAGGGTAAGCAACTCATTTCTTTTCATCCAACAAGGACCTGCTATGAACCAAGGACTTTGCAGGCATCTGATATCAGTAAGGTAAGTGTAAACAAAGTCCCTTAGTGAAATGAAAAAAATATGTTTGCTTTGCAAGTGATGGAAAATAAATTCATATTAATGTGGACAAACAGTAACAGAATTCTCTTAAATAAAGATTTTGGTTAATGCATATAGCTAAAACTCACAGGGTCTAATAGGCAGACAGATGCAGATGTTCAGAAAGTTACAAGGATTTGTCTTCATTGTCTCCCTTCTGCTATCCTCTAATTTGTCTTTGTATTTAGTCAATATTTATCTTATTCCTGCCAATAATGAGTCAATATTTTAGACCAAAGTCTATGGACCAACCCTCCTTTGATTCGAATGTATAATATGGTCGCCTATGAATTTACCACTGTGACCATGAAGTTAGATACAATTGGCCAGCTGTGAACAAAATGGTGTAAGCAGGGATGTAGAATAAATTTCATTTAAACGATATGGACTTAATTGAATGAGGTAAGTTTTTAAGAAATAAAATCATAATGCCACGAACAGAAGATAGATAAATTGACTATAGACTAGTCACCACAGTTACTCTACACATGCAAACAAGAAGTGTTGAGGTAATATCTGCTTATGACAGAGTGAAAGCTTGAGAGAGAAGGAATAGTACCTTAAAGGAAGAATACAAGAAAAGACTCAAAATCAAATAGAAAAAAGGATCCTGATCATTGATTTAAATTCTGAAAGATAAATATAGATCCATCATGGTGAGAAAGAATCGTTGCAGACAGAAGTGAAGATCTGGTAAAACACACACATACACACACACACACACACACACACACACCTCACAGAATGTCAGCCACATGGCTGCAAACTCTTAGTCAGATGTTTTACATACTTTGTACCAATTTAATTACCTATAACCCTATGAGACAGCTCAGATTATGGAAATCTGAGGTTGGGCTGAGGTGATCCTGAAGTTGTTGGCCCACAGACCACACTTAGATACCACTGCTCTTAAGTACAGCAAGGCATGCCGATGGGAGTCCAACAAGGTACTGGGTCAATGAATCTAAAGATCTTTTATATTTAGGGGATCTTACTTAGGTCGTGATCTCAAATGTAAATGAAGTGCCAAAGCCGCACTGAAAACAATCCAGACTTCTGAGAAGATACATACAATTGAAGTGTGCCTTATGTTGTGCCCTTATCCATATAATCTAGGCACAGGTGACCCCAGTCACTCAGCATAAAATGATTTTATTTTTAGGTACAGTTCATGAAAACTGCTCATTCTTCGTGTAATATGATGATCATGTCAGGCAGAGAACACAATGTGAGCATGAATATCTCACAGAAGCCCCTGATACTTAGTAGTTCTATGTTAAAATAACTATGCCCCCACTTACTCATTTGTGAAGTGAAAAATAAATATAATAATCTCTGTCTCATCTTGCTAAAATGAAGGGAGTTAATGCAGGTAAGGCACTTATATGGTGCCTGGCACATAAATGATAGTGATAATGATTACTGTTGATGACTCTTCTTGCTAATTACTCTTACTGGGCTTGCCACTCTTTAATAAGACACAAATTCATTGTCTCTGAGTAGCACTCACGCTGAAGGCCTTTTTTGTCAAAGGCAGAGATGAAGCCTGGATTTCCTCATGAAAACAGTCTGTGAAAGAAACAAATTTGGGAGAAAGTCAAGCTCCCATATTACTTTCACTCGCTCTGACTGATGTTCTCTATAAACACCTGTAATGAGGCTAGGGTGAGAACAGGAGAATAATTTATGTGAAAAGTTTTCCTCTGGATACTGAGAGCTAAAGAATTCACTGTTTCCTTACAATTAGGACATTCCCATGGGTGGGTGTCATGAAGACAAATTTAGGGCATCTTTCCCATTGTGTTCCTGGCATGACCTTCTAACATGGAGGAAAAGGACTGACAGAAACTAGAATGACACAGAGCCTGATTATTTTAATTTCTTAAAACCCAATTATACAAAAGAATATAAATAAATTTATTCTATAGCATAATATTTGCAAAACTGATCATGGTAAAACTAACTTTAGGTAAATATAACCCAAAATTTTTGCCCAGAGTAGTATCTAGATATTCAAGACTTGTAATTTTTAAACAGCAGTTTTGGGGATAATGAAGATTTACCCTTTGGACACTCTCTGTTTGCACTGACATCTGAAGAGTTAACTGGTTCTCCATAATCTTTAGTCATTTTGCATGCACCTGAACATCAAGGCTCTGATAAGAAGGCCTCTATGCGCCACTTTTTTGCCCTCAAGGTCCAGTCTTGAGTTGTGAGGTACTACAATATCTTCTTACTTATCAACTTGTGAGGAACTACTGTGTCTGCCCTGCCCTGGCCTGAGGGGTAGTCAGTGTCTGCACAAAGCTAGGTTGTAGAGAATACAGTGAGTGTAAAGTCCTGGACCATGAGGGTGTGTGGTGTCTGTCCCATCAAGGAGTACAAGGGAAGAATGTGTCTGCATCATCCTGGAGCATGTGGAACTGTGTTGTCTGCACTGCCTTGAGCTGCAGAGACTGGAGTGTCTGCCAGTCTTGAGCTGTGAGAGACTACACTGAATAAGGTTTTTGTCCAGTTAGAGTTCTTTGAGAAAGGAAATACCCATCCCAATGTTCCAATTTCCTGTTCTGGGTTGTATGTAGATCCTGCAACAGTGATGTATCTTAAGACTCTTACGTTTTGACAGTGTCCCCCAGAAATTAATAGAGTTCTTCTCTGAATTTATATTTCCCTACATCTTTTGTGTTTCTATTTTCTTTTCTGGTGAGCTAGGGGCTCATGTTCTTATTTCAGAGACATTTAAAATATCTACACATTCTTCTCATAGGCCTCCTCAACTATCCCAGAACAAGTCAAATTTCTATATTAAGGTAGTTTTTGCAAAATCAGGTGTGAATTTAGAAAAGGAACTACACGGGAATAAGCATAAGGGTATGAAAATAAATGCCTGAGACATCTGAATGTTTTTGTACTTCTAGTTGCTGCCCCTGGA
>NW_007257735.1:1982-3139 GCF_000164805.1 Carlito syrichta | reverse complement strand
TGATTATTTTTATTTGGGTTCGGAATCCCGGTCTGTCATCCAGGTCAGAGCACCGAGGCATATCCATGGCCACTGAGGTCTCCACATGCTGGGCTCAGGTGATCCTCCCACCTTGGCCCCACGAGTGGTGGGAAACACAAGCCTGCACCACCACGCCCGGCTAGTCTTTAGATTTATTTTTGATTTCCGAAATGAGGTCTTGCCCTGTGTCCTGGGCTTGTATCAAACCTGCAGTCTCAGTCCATCCACTCACCTGGGCCTCTGAAGGGCCAGAATGACAGGCTGAGGCCCGGAGCCTGGCCTGTAGTTTTGGTGGTGGTGGTGGTTGTAGTATGATTCTGAGTGGGAGTTCTGCTCTCTCACACAGGTCAGTGTGCAGGGGCACGCTCATGGACACTGTGGACTCCACCTACTGGGCTCAGAAAATCCTCCCATCACGGCCCAAGAAGTCGAACCCCGTGGTCAGAGACCAGCTTGGGTGAGGTGGCCAAAACTCGTCTCGGCGAAAGGGTCCCAAAATAGAGTAAGGTGTGGTGAGCCAGAGTCCAGGCTGCTTGGGAGTCAAGGATGGAGGACTAGTTGAGTCCCACAGGTCAAGGCTCCGTAAGCCACGATTATACTGCCATGCCCCAGCCCAGCAACAGAGACTCCGGTGACAAAAAAGATGCCTCCAGCTTCCGTCACGACAGGTGTCCACAGTTCCCCAGGGAAAGATCTGCTTGGGCATGGGATGATGGAGTGATCAGGAGAGGAAGTGTCACTCCCCCTTCCCAAAGGTGGTAGATGGGGCAACCGGAAACTGGTGGGGAGGGGCAGAGATGGCTGTGCGACTCATGCAAAACCCAGAAAACCTTGGGGGGAGGGCAGGCTTCGGCAGGTGGATCACCTCCGAACCAGAGTTAAAAACCCGGCAGGAAGACTAGGATGTTGACCAAATGGAAAGCCTGGGATCGTAGCAGGTTGGGAGGCCCAGGCCAAGACGGTGGCCAGCATTGGTTGGTTTGAGAGCAGCCTGGGCAACCTAGAGAGGAAAGAAAAGAAAGAAAGAAAGAAAGAATGAAAGAAATGAAGAAAGAAAGAAAGAAAGAAAGAAAGAAAGAAAGGAAGGAAGGAAGGAAGGAAGGAAGGAAGGAAGGAAGGAAGGAAGGAAAGAGAGG
>NW_007257735.1:0-1330 GCF_000164805.1 Carlito syrichta | reverse complement strand
GGCCCGGGACACGACCCTCGTTCACTGTCAGTCTCAAAATCGTGGGCTCTGGCAATCCTCCCACCTCAGCCTCCAGAGTGGCTGGGACAATGGGTACCCCAACCCCAGACCTCCTGCTTGAATGGATGCAGAGATCGGGTCTCCCTGTGGCCGGGCTGGGTATGAGCTCCTGGGCTCCAGCCATTCTCCCACCTTGGCCTCCCAGAGATTTGGGATTACAGGCATGGACCACTGTGCCAGGTCTTTTGGTTCATTTTAGAAGAAGGATCGAGGCCAGGTTTGGGTGTTCAGCCTTGACATACCAGTGCATTGGGAGGTTGAGGCCAGTGGCTGGCCCTAGCCCACATGTGTGAGAGGTGCCCAGGCAACTTTGTGAGAACTCCCCTCTACCTTCTATCCCAAATGAGCCAGGCATGGTGGCATGTGACTGTAATTCCATCTCCTCAGGTGGCTGGAGTCAAAGGCTTGCAGGGCCCAGCAGGCTGAGGCTGCAGTGGCCAGGAGCTAGCCACCACCCTCTAGCCTGGGTGACAGAGTGAGACTCTGACTCAAAAAAAGGAAACTAAAGAAGAACATCCATTTGTGTATGGAATTGGGATAATCCTGAACAGACAAAATACATTGGGGAATGACACCTCAGTCTTGGGCATAGCGTTCCTGAAAGATGGTGTATCGGCAGGCAATTGGGCAGTGGATTTGGGTGGCTGAGGTGGGGGGATGCTGGGGCAGCCTTGAGTATGTAGCAAGACCTCATCGCTCCCGATAACGCAAACCATCAAGAAGTGCATGGTGGTGCACATGGTCCCAGCTACATGGAATGTGGTGGCCTCTGTCCTGGGTGTGCCTTTGTGTTGACCTGGCCTACAGCACTTGTGAGTCCAGGTTGGGCACCGTGGTGCATGGCCATCAGCCCCGGATCCTGGAAAGCCAAGATGGGAGGCTGCCTGAGCCCTGGGGTCAGATACCAGACAGGGCGATATGGCCAGACCTCGTCTTGGCAAGAAGGCCCCAAAACTAGTCAGACATGGTGGGCCCCAGAGTCCAAGCTTTTGGAGGGCAAGGCAGTAGAACCGCCTGAGCCGTGCAGGTTGTGTCCCTGGATGCCACGATCATGCTGCAGTGCCCCAACCCAACATCAGAGATTCCGGAGACAATATGGTGCCTCCTACAGGTGTCATGATGGGTGTACACAGTTCCCTGGGGAAAGGTCTACGTGAGCCTGGGATGATGGAGTGATTGGGAGAGGAAGGGACCCTCACCCCAGCAGAAAGAGGCAGACCAGGCGACCGGAACCTGGGCTGGCCGTGGCCTTGCTTGTACACCTTGATTG
>NW_007257734.1:2218-3214 GCF_000164805.1 Carlito syrichta | reverse complement strand
GCTAGCCAGCTAGCTAACCAGCTGACTTATCTAAGTTACTTAACTAGCAAGGCAGTTTTCTAGTCAGCTGACTTCTGTAGCAAGCTACCTAGATAGCCAGTTGGCTAGCCAGCTAACTTACTAGGTGACTTAACAATCTAGCCTGCATGCTAGACAGCTTATTTAACTCTCTAGTCACCTAGCTAGCCAGCTTTCTAGCCAGCTGACTTAACTAGGTTACTTAACTAACTAGCCAGCTGTCTAGCATGGTGACCTAACTTCCTAGCTACCAAGGTGGCCAGCTGGATTGCCAGCTGACTTAACTAGCTAGGTACCTACGTAGCCTGCTGGCTTACCAGCTGACTTAACTATCTATCTTTGTAGCTAACCAGCTGACTAGTAAGTTGACTTAACCAATTTACTTAGCTAGCTAGTTAACTGGCTAGCCAGCTGACTTAACTAGATAGTTACCCAGCTAGGCAGCTGGCTAGCCAGCTGACATTACCCCCGACTTAACTAGCTTGCAAGTTGACTTTACTAGCTGACTTAACCAGATAGTTACATAGCTAGCCAGCTGGTTTAACTGCCTGACTTAACTAGCTTGCTACCTAGCTAGCTATCTAGCTAGCCAGCTGACTTAACTAGCTTACTTAAGTAGATAGCTAGCTGACATAACAAGCTGACTTATATAGTAAGCTTCCAAGTTGGCCAGGTGACTTAACTAGCTGAAATAACTAACTGGCCAGATGGCTACCCATCTGAATTATCTAGCTTTTTAACTAACTAACCAGCTGTATAGCCAACTGACTTAATGATTTGACTTAACTAGCTAGCCAGCTGGTTGACAGATGACTTAACTAGCTGACATAACCAGCTACAACCCTGGCTAACCAGTTGACTTAACTAGATGGCTACCTGTCTAGCCAGCCGGACAGCCAGCTGATTTATTTAGCTGATTTATGATAGCAAGCTGGCTAGCCAGCTCACTTATCTAGCTAGCTACCTACCTAGAAAACA
>NW_007257734.1:0-798 GCF_000164805.1 Carlito syrichta | reverse complement strand
CTGACTAGTTGGCCAACTAGTTGGACGATTGGTTAGCTGATTTCACTAGTTGTACATGTAGTCGGCCAACCGGTTAGCTGTCTTAATTACTCGACCGGCGAGTGAGCTGACAGGTGAGCTGACTTAACTAGTCGGCGAGTGAGCCAACTGGTCAGCTGACTTGAGTAGTCAGACGGCGAGTGAGCTGACTGCTCTACTGAATTAATTAGTCTTCTGGCGAGTGAGCCGAATGGTCAGCTGACTTAGCTAGCTGGCCGGCGAGTCAGGTACTGGTCAGCTGACTTTAGTCAGCCGGTGATTATTTGACTAGTCAAAAGATTTAACTATTTGGCCAGAGAGTGAGCCAACTGGTGAGCCTACTTAACTAGTCACCTGGTGAGTGAACCGACAGGGGAGCAGCCTTAACTAGAAGGCCTACGAGCAAACCGACTGGTGAGCTGAATTAACTAGTTGGTTGGCATACCAGCCAACTGGTTAGCTGACCTGTTTGCCTGCGAGCAAGCCAACAATTTTGTTGACCTCTTGGCTGGTGGGCCAGCCGACTAGTTTGCTGACCGGTTGGCAGGACAGAGAGCCGACTAGTTAGCTGAACTAATGAAAAGCAAGTGAGCCCACTAGTTAGCTGACTAGCTAGCTGAGTTTCTAGCTGACTAGTTAGCTAAGTAAATAGCTGATTTGCTAGCTGAATTAACAAGCAGGCTGACTAGCTAGCTGACTATCTAACTGACATAACTAGCAAGCAAACAAGCTATTAAGCTGCCTAGATACCTGGCCTAACTAGCCAGGTAACTGGCTAGT
>NW_007257733.1:0-10873 GCF_000164805.1 Carlito syrichta | reverse complement strand
CCATCCCAGATGGTGACTCCTCATGCTGGGTTGCAGGGGTGGTGGTGGTGGTGGTGGTGGTTGTTATTATTTGGATTCAGAATCCTGCTCTGTCACCAAGGCTGGAGTGCAGGGCATGCTAATGGCCACCACGAACTCCACCTGCGGGACTTAGGCAATCCTCCTGCCTCGGTACCCCAAGTGACTGAAACCACATGCTTGCACTACCATGCTTGGCTAATGTTTGGATTTATTTTTGATGGCCGAGACGAGGTCTCACCCCATGTCCCAGGCAGGTGTCAAAACCGCAGGCTACAGCCATCCACTTGCCTGGGCCTCTGAAGAGCCGGGATGCCAGGCTGAACCTCTGGACCTGGCCTGTGGTTATGGTGGTGGTTGGTATTAATTCTGAGTTGGAGTCCGACTCAGTCGGCCAAGCTGGAGCCTAGGGTCCCTTTCTCAGCCACTGTGGCCTCCACTGGCTGTTCTCCTGTGGACCTCCCGCTGGGGCCTACTGAGTGACTAGAAGGACAGGTGAGCACAACAATGCTCAGTTCATATTTTTGGCTTCTTGTAGAGCTGAGGTCTCACCAAGGTTCCTGGGCTGAACTCGAACCCAGGGGCTCCGGCCATCCTTTTGCTTCGGTCTCCCAGTTCACCAGGATGACAGGTGTGAGACCCCGCACTCAGCCTCCACACCCCTATTGGGGCCCCCACATGAGGTCCGCTCCCTTCTGATGAACCGGGACCCCGGATAGGGTGGCTGGATTTGTCCGCCAAGCCCTTTCTGTGGGAGCGCCTGGCTCAGGGACGTGTCTCCACTGGGGTGCCCATCCCTCCTCCCGCCTCCTTCTTCAGGGTGGGTCCGCTACCTCCTCACAGGGGCTGCCTCACAGAAAGAGAGGCTGTGACTCTGAAACCTTCAGGGATCCAGGATGGCCAGGCAACTCATGCATTTCTCCTCAGCACTTGGGGAGGCTAAGACAGGATAATGGCCAGCCAGTGACCTTGAGACCAGGCTGGACACCATAGCAAGCCCCCACCTTGACCCCAAGTAAAACCCAGAATACCTTGGGTGAGGGCATGACTCAGCAGGAGGATCGTCTCCATCCCAGAGTTCAAGAAGAGGCAGGAAGATGAAGATGTTGATCAAACGGAAAGCCTCTGATTGCAGCAGTTTGGGAGGCCCAGGACCAGAGGATGGCCAGCGTTGATTGGATTGAGAGCAGCCTGCTCAACCTAGTGAGGAAAGAAATGAAATAAACAAATAAAGAAATCCATTCTCCTGCAAATTTTCTGTCCTCAGTCCTTCCTTCCCAGCACCCCAAATGTGAGCGTCCCCCAAGCTCAGCACCTTTCAGCCCCATCCCTTCCCCAATGACTGCCCTGCTTTGGTGTGGGAATTCCCAAGGCTCCCTGGCCAGGCTCCTGCCGGATCTCCTCTCCAAGGTGAAAAGTGTGCCCCAGGCAGACCGAGCCTTCGACTCGACAATGAGGATCTTATGCCAAGAAAAGGCCAGGGACACTTCCCTCACCTGAGGACATTTCTTCCCCCAATCCCATTTTTTCCTGCCTCTAAATCCAATTCTCCCTGTGAACACACTATGCACAGTTGAGAATCTGTGTATGATTCTGATGTTTTCGGAGACAGGTTCTGGCTCTGTGGCCCAGGCTAGGACCCGGGAACATGACAGTTGTTCATTGCCAGCCTCAAAATTGCAAACTCTGGTGATACTCCCACCACAGCCTCCAGATGGGGCAGGTCGATGGGCACCTTGACCCCAGATCACCTGTTGGGATGGGTGTGGAGATGGGGTCTCCCTGTCTGGTCAGTGCAGGCCTTGTGCTCCTGTACTCCAACCATCCTCCAGGCTCAGCCTCCCAGAGCACTGGGATTCCAGGTGTGGGCCCCCACATCAGACCTTCTGGTTTGTTTTTGATGAAGGATTGAGCCTGAGCTCTGGGGCTCAGCCTCGTCATCCCAGAGCTTTCCAATGCTGCAGCCAGTAGCAAAACTGAGCCTGTGGGACAAGACCCACCTGGGCACCTTGGCGTGACGTATCTACTGTTTATCCCATATAAGCTGGGTGTGGTGGCACTTGCCTGTCATTCCCGATCCATGGAAGGATGGGAAAGGCTTGCCAGAGCCCGGCTGCCGAGGCTGCAGTGGCTGGGAGCGAGCCTGTGCCCTCCAGCCTGGGCGATGGA
Organism: Carlito syrichta; assembly: GCF_000164805.1. Classification (NCBI taxonomy): domain Eukaryota; kingdom Metazoa; phylum Chordata; class Mammalia; order Primates; family Tarsiidae; genus Carlito; species Carlito syrichta. The sequence goes on along the minus strand of NW_007257733.1, from coordinate 8,686 downwards.
GTGAGACTCCAACTCAAAGAACAAAGGAAAAAAGGGGAAAAAAGAAGAGCATCCACTTGTGTATGGAGTTGGGATCATTGTGAACAGTCAGAGATCCTTTGTAAAGGAGACACCAGTCTTGGGTCCAGAGTTCCTGAAAGATGGTGGATCAGCACTCAGTCGGACTGTGGCTTTGGGAGGCCATGGAAAGGTACTGCTGGAGCCTGGGATTTCAAGAACAACCGGGGCCATGTGGCGAGACCTCGTCGTTCCTCGGAACACAAACAATGGAGTTGTGTGTCATGGCTACCATGGTCCTGGCTGCATGGGATGCAGTGACCTCCTTCCTGGGGCATTCTTTGGTGTTGCCCCCACCAACAGAATGTGCGAGTCCAGACCAGGCACTGTGGCTCATGGCCATCAACCCTGTGCCCCAGGAGGCTGAGGATAGAGGCTGTCTAAGCCCAGAGGTCAAAGACCAACCCAGGCAATGTGGCCAGACCTTGTCTCAGCACGAGGTCCCCAAAATCGAGTCAGGCGTGGTGGCTTCTGGAGTCCCAATTGCTTGGGGACTGAGGCTGGAGGATCATGTGTGCCCCACAGGATGAGGTCCAAGGAGCCATGTCACGTCGCCGAACCCCAGCCTGTCCAATGGAGACTTGGCACCAAAGAGACAACTCCCAAGGGCATCAAGACGGGCATCCACGACTCCCCAGGAAAGGGTCCACATGGGAGGAGGAAAATGAAGTGATTTGGACAGAAAGGGGCCCTCCTCTTGCCCAAAGGTGGCAGACAGGGCATCTGGACCCTGGGCTGGCTGTGGTGTTTTCAGACCGCTTTGATCACACTCTGCTGGATGGCCATTCTAGCTCTGGGATGCCTGTTCCATGACTCACATGTCTTTACTGTGGGGCACAAGTATGGAGTGTTGAGGCAGGTCTTCTGGGGCGCCTGGCTGTATGCTCCAGATGGACATTCCTGGTGGCCACCTTTGTTACCTCCTTTGAACGACAGACTAGAAAGTGACTTTTCCTCTTTCATCCCTGAGGGTGACACCTCGCACACTGTGGCAGGGTTGCTGGTGGTGGTTGTGGTGGTGATTATTATTATTATTTTTTAAAATATTTTTTATTATGGTTTTGTGGGGTACAGTTAAGGGTTAGGTATACAATTACGTTTCATTCAGGCACCCTGTTGATAAGAGATGCTTACCCATCCCCAGACAGATAGGTGATTATTATTATTTGAAGTCAGAATGCCGCTCTGTCACCTAGGCTGAAGCACAGGGACATGCTCATGGTCACCGTGGTGTCCTCCTGCTAGGATCAGGCAATCCTCCTGCATGGCCTCCCGAATGGCTGTAACCATGGGCCTCCTCCACCACACACGGCTAACCTTTGAATTTATTATTGATCGCCAAGACATGGTCTCAGCCCGTGTTCCCTGCTGTTGTCAAACTCACAGTCTCAGACCTTCCACTCGCCTGGGCCTCCAAATTGCTGTGATGCCAGGCTGTTCACCTGAGCCCAGCCTGTAGTTGTGATGGTGGTGGTGGTTTGTATTGTTATTCTGAGTTGGAGTCCTGCTGTGTCACCCAGGTCGAAGTGCAGGGCCTGCTTTCAGCCTCTGCGGCCTCCACCATCTGGTCTCCAGCCATCCTCCCACCATGGCCTCCTGAGTGGCTGGATTACAGGCATGCTCCACCACGCTTGGTTCATTTTTTTGGCTTCTTGTAGAGACGAGGTCTCACCAAGTTGCCCAAACTGGTCTCGAAACCGTGGTCTCAGGCCATCCTCTCTCCTCACCCTCCCAGAATGCTGGAATGACAGGCATGAGCTCCCACGCCCCACCTCCACACCCCACTTGGTGCCCCACAGTGAGGAGCACTCCCTTTTGATGACCCACAACCACAGAGAGGGCAGCCAGAGGCACCTGCTGAGCCCTCCCCGGGGTAAATGCCTGGCACAGGGGCTTGTCTCCAGCAGGGCATCCACCCCTCCCGCCACCTCATTCCCCAGGGGAGATCCACTCATACCAAGGGTCACCTCAGGGAAAGGGAGGGCGTGACTCTCAAACATTCATGGGTGTGGGAACAGTCAGGTGTCACTCCTGTCTGCCTGGCACTCAGGGAGGATGAGACGTGAAGATGACCCAAAAGTGGGAGCTTGAGTTCAGGCTGGACACCATAGCAAGCCCCCACCTCAACCCCAAGCAAAACCCAGAAATCCTGGGCCGGAGGCAATCTTCCTCTATGGATGGATCACCTCCAACCCAGTGTTAAAGATCAGGCAGGATGATCAGGATGTCAAACAAATGGAAAACCTGTGATTGCAGATGTTTGGGAAGCCCAGGCCGAGAGGATGGCCCAAGTTGAGCGGTTTGAGAGCCTGGGCAACCTAGTGAGGAAAGAAGAAAAAAATCCATTCTCCTGCAAACCTATGGCCCTCACTCTTTCCCCTCTCCACCCCCACACATGTGAGGGTCCCCCAAGCTCGACACCTTATAGCCCAACCCCCCCAATTACTACCTCTGCTTTGGTGCACGAGCTCCTGAGGCACCCTGGCCAGGTTCCTGCTGGCTCTCCTCTCCGAGGTTAGAAATTTTCCCCAAGCAATACAAAGCTCTGACTCAACAATGAGGACCTTCTGCAAAGAAATACCAGGGCTACATCCCTCACCTGGGGACATTTCTTTCCCCCAATGCCATTTGTCCTGTATCTAAAGCCAGTCGCCCTATGAACACACCATGCACAGTTGAGAATCTGTGCACGGTTCTGATGTTTTTGGAGACACGGTTGGGCTCTGTGGCCCAGGCTGGGGCTAGGGGACACAACCGTCATTCACCGCCAGTCTCAAAATCTCGAGCTCTGGCAATCCTCCCTCCTCATCCTCCGGAGTGGCTGGGATGACAGGCACGTCTTCTCCAGACCCCCTGTTTGGATGGGTGTGGAGACAGGGTCTCCCTGAGTGGCCCGGGCTGGCCTTCAGCTCCTAGGCTCATGCCAACTTTCTGCCTTGGCCTCCCAGAGTGCTGGAATTTCAGGGATGGGCCACCACACCAGGCCTTCTGGTTCATTTTTGATGAAGGATTGAGATCGCTCTTCAGGGCTCAGTTTTGTGATCCCAATGCTTTGGGAGGCCGAGGCCAACTGCCAGCCCAAACCTGCAGGCCGAGACCTGACCGGGCACCTCAGCGAGACCTCGTCTCTACCCTCCATCCCAAATGAGCCATATGAAGTGGCATATGCCTGGCGTTCCGTCTCCTTGGAAGTCTGGAGAAAGGCTCACCAGAGCATGGCATGGTTGCGGTGGCCAGGAGTGAACCTCCGCCCTCCATCCTGGGTAACAGAGTGAGACTTTGACTCGAAGAAGAAAATGAACAAGAAGTATAATATCCATTTGTGTATGGTGTTTGGATCATGGTGAACAGACAGAGATCATTTGGCAAGGAGGCCTCAGCTTGGATCTAGAGTTCCCAGAAGACCCTTTATCGGCAAACAATCAGGATGTCGTTTTGGGAGGCTGAAGTAGGGAACCGCTGGAGCCCTAGAGTTAGAGACCAGCCTGGGACACATAACGAGACACCGTCTAGCCCCGGAACACAAACAATGGAGTCATGGGTGGTGTCGCCCATGGTACAAGCTACACAGGATATGGAGGATTCCATCCTGGGGTGTTCCCTTGTGTCACTCCCATTGACAGAATGTGCAAGTCCAGGTCAGGCACCATGGCTCACGGCCATCATTCCAGTGCCCTTGGAGTCCCAGGCAGGAGGCTACCTGAGACCAGAGTTTGGAGACCAGCCCGTGCGACATAGCTACATGGCCAGACCTCATTTTGGTGAGAGATCCCCAAAATTGAGTTAGGCGTGGTGGCCCCCAGAGTCCCAGCTGCTTGTGTGCCGATGATGGAGGACCACCTGAGTCACGCACATTGAGGCCCTCAGAGCCATGATCATTCCACCATCCCCCAGCCTGGCAGACAGAGACTCTGGCAACAAAAAAGACCCCATCACGTGCATCACGACAGGCATCCATGGCTCCCCAGGGAAGGGTATGCATTGGCGAGGGACGTTGGAGTGATTGGGGAGGAAGGGGCCATCCCCTCGTGCAGAAGCAGCAAACAGGGCAACCGGAACCTGGGAAGGCTGAGGCAATGCTGGACAGCCTTGATCACTCTGTGCCCAACAACAACCCTAGCTCTGGGTCATCTGTTCCATGAGCTCACACACGTCATTGCTGTGGGACATGAGGGTGGAGCTATGTCTTCTGGGGCACTTGGTCAAAGGTGTGGAACGGACTTGACCGGCGGTCCCCTTTGAAATCTCCCAAGGACGACAGGCCAGAAAGTGCCTTTTCTTCTCCCATCCCTGTGGATGACACCTCACGCTGCATGGCAGGAGTGGTGGTGGTGTTGCTGATGCTGATTAATATTATTTGGTGTCTTAATCCCATTCTGTCACCCAGGCTGGAGCATAGAGGCACGCTGAAGGCCACCATGGACTCCACCTGCCGAGCTTTGGCAATCTTCTCACCTCGGACCCCCAAGTGGTTGGAACCACAGGTCTCCACTACCATGCCTGGGTAATCTTGGATTTATTTTTGATGGCTGAGTCGAGGTATCTCCCCATGTCCCAGGCTGATATCAAATCTGCAGGCTCTGGCCATCCATTCACCTGGGCCTCTGAAGGACCAGGAGCCTCTGAGCCCAGCCTATGGTAGTGGGGGTTGTTGTGGTTGTTATTATCATTCTGAGTCGGAGTCCCACTCTGGTGCCCTGGCAGGAGCACAGGAGCCCACTTTCATCCACCAGGGCCTCTACCAGCTAGGTCCCGGCATTCCTCATGTTTCAGCCTCATGAGTGGCCAAAACGACAGGTGTGCGCCACCATGCTCGGCTCATTTTTTTGTCTTCTTCTAGAGAGGAGGTATCACCAAGTTGCCCAGGATGGTCTCAATCCTGGTTCTCAGGCCATCCTCTCGCCTCGGCCGCCCAGAGAACCGGGATGACAGGCTTGAGCCCCCATACCCAGCTTCTAAATACCTCCCAGGGCACCACCGTGAGCCTCGCTCCCATCTGACATCCTAGGACCCCAGAGAGTGGGGCCGGAGTCACCTGCAGAGCCCTCCCCCATGGGGAGCACCTGGTGCAGGTGCATGTCTCCACTGGGGTGCCCACACCTCCACCCGTCTGGTTCCCCTGGGTGAACCTGCTCGCTTCTCCCAGGGACTGCCTTGGGGAAAGGGAGGTCAAGACTCTCAAACATTCGGGGGGATGGGTATGGCCAGATGACTCACTCCTGTATTCTCGGCACTCGGGAAGTCCGAGAAGGGAAGATGATCGGAGTCTGGGTGGACCCCATAGCAAACCCCCACTTCGACCCCAAGAAAAACCCAGAAAACCTTGGGTGAGGGCAGGCCTCGTCGTGAGTACCACCTCCGGCCCAGAGTTCAAGAATAGGGAAGAAGACTTGGATGTCAAACAAATGGAAAACCTGTGTTAGCAGCAGTTTGGGAGCCTAGGCCGAGAAGATGACCCGAGTTGGGTGGTTTGAGAGCTTCTTGGGCAACCTAGTGAGGAAAGAAAAGAAAAAAAGAAACAAAGATAGAAAGAAAGCAAGCAAGCAGGCAAGCAAGAAATCCATTCTCCTGCAAACTTTTTGCCCTCAGTTCTTTCCCCTGCCCCCCTAAATGTGAGGGTTCCCCAAGTACAGCACCTTCCAGCCTCAAACCTCCCATTGGCTTTCCCTGCTTTGGTTCGGGATTTCTCGAGGCTCCCTGACCATGTTCCTGCCAGCTATCCTCTCTGACGGGAGAAATGTGCCCCAGGCTGGCTGACACTCTGATTCTGCAACAAGGACCTTCCACCAAGAAAGACCAGGGTTACATGCCTCACCCAAAGACATTTCTTCCCCACCAATCACATTTTTCCTGGCTCTAAAGTCAGTCGCCCTGTGAACACACCATGCGCAGTTGAGAATTTGTGTAAGATTCTGATGTTTTTGAGACAGTGTCTGGCTCTGTGGCCCAAGCCGGGCCCTGGGGATGTGACCTTCATTCACCACCAGCCTCCAAATCGTGGGCTCTGGTGATCCCCCAGTCTCAGCCCCCAGAGTGTCAGGGACGATAGGCACCATGACCCCAGAATGCCTGTTTGGATGAGTGTGAGACAAGTTTGAAGAGCATGAAGACGGGTCACCCTGCATGACCCAGGATGGCCTTGGGCTCCTGGGTTCCAGCCATCCTCTTCCTCGGCCTTCCAGATTGTTGGTATTCCAGGCATGGGCCACCACACCAGACCTCCTGGTTCATTTTTGACAGAGGATAGAGGCCCGGCTAGGGGGCTCAACTTCGTCATCTCAGCACTTTGGGAGGTCGAGACCAGCAGCCAACCTGAGCCCACGGGCCGAAACCCACCCAGGAAACTCAGTGAGACCTCTTCTCTACCCTCCATCTCAAATAAGGTGGGTGTGGTGGCATGCACCTTTCTTTACGGCTCCTCAGAAGGCCAGGGAAGTCTCGTCAGAGCCCAGCGGGCCACAGCTGTGATGACTGGGATCGAGCCACTGCCTTCTAGTCTTAGTGATGGAGTGAGACTCCGACTCAAAGAAAAAAAGGAAAAGAGAAAAAAAAGAAGAGCATCTAGTTCTGTATGGAGTTGGGATCATCATGAATAGATAGAGATCATTTGGGAAGGAGGCCCCAGCCTTGTGCCTAGAGTTCCCAAAAGATGGTGAATCGGCAGACAGTTGGACTGTGACTTTGGGAGGCTAAGGCAGGGACCACTGGAGCCCGGGAGTTTGAGACCAGCCTGGTCCACATATCGAGACCTCATCACTCCCCAGAACGCAAACACTGGAGTAGCACATGGTGGTGCCCACGGTCCTGTTTATGTGGTATGGAGTGGTCTCCATCCTGGGGCATTCCTTTCTGTTACCCTTGCCAATAGAATGTGTGAGTCCAGGCTGGGCACCATGTCTCATGTCTGTCAGCCTTGTGCCCTGGGAAGCTGAAGCAAGAGGCTGCCTGAGAAGGGGTCAGAGACAAGCCCAGGTGACATGGCCAGACCTCGTCTCAGGAAGAATTCCCCAAAGTCGAGTCAGGCATGGTGGCCCTCGGAGTCCCAGCTGCTCTGGTGCCAAAGTGGGAGGACAGCATGAGCCCCACAGGTTGAGAACCACGGGAGCCACTATCTTGCCACCGTACCCCAGCCCAGTGGATGGAGACTTCAGCGTCAAAAATAGGCCTCCCACATGCATCATGACTGGTCCTCAGCTCCCGGGGAAAGGTCTGCCTGGGCGAGGGAGGATGTAGTGATTGGGAGAGGAAGGTGCCCTCCCCCTGCCCAAAGGTGGCAGACAGGGTGACTATAACCTGGGCAGTCTGCAGCGTTGCCAGACCGTCTTGATTGCTCTGTACCTGACAACCGCCCTAGTCAGGGTAATCTGTTCCTTGAGCTCAAATGTCTCCTTGCCATGCAGCACATGTGGAGGGTGGAGACAGGCCTTCAGTGGTGTGTTTCCATAGGTATAGGCTGCACTTGCCCAGTGGCAACCTTTGAAACCTCCTGTGAACGTCAGGCAGGAAAGTGCCTTTAACTGTCCCATCCCTGAGAATAAATCCTCACGCTGGGTGGCAGGGCTTGTGTTGGTGGTGATGGTCGTTGGTATTATTATTTTGAGTCAGAGTTCCACCCTGATGCCCAAGCCAGAGTGCAGGGTCAGGGGTCTGCACAGCCTGGGGTCTGGAGAAACCCCTGAAACTGCCTCCCCAGTGTGCAGAACTACAGGCGAGTGCCACCACGCTCAGTTCACTTTTTTGGCTACTTTTAGTGGTGACGTTTCACCATGGGGCCCAAGCTGGTCTCGAGAGGAAAGGTTCAGGCCATCCTCTCACCTCGGCCTCCCAGAGTGCCGTGATGATTGGCATAAGGCTCCCTGCCCAGCCTCCACAGCGCTCTTGGAGTCCCACCATGAGCCCCGTTCACTTCTGATAACCCGGGACACTGGAGATGGTAGCCGAAGTTGCCCACTGAGCCCTCCCCCGTGGGAACCACTGGTGCAGGGGTGTGTCTCTGCTGGGGCACTCATTCGTCTGCCTGCCTTGTTCCCCAGGGTGAACCCTCTCCCTCATCCCAGGGGCCAGCTCAGGGAAAGGGAGTGCATGACTCTCAAACCTTCTGGGGAGCGGTGACAGCCGAGTGACTCATACTTGTCTCCCGGGCACTAGGTTAGGCTAAGACGGGAAGATGGCTGGAGCCCAGGAGCTCAAGACCAGGCTGGTCGCCATAGCAAACCCCCCACCTCAACCCCAAGCAAAAGCCAGAAAACCTTGTGTGAAGGCAGGCCTCGGCAGAAGGATTGACTCCAGACCAGAGTTCAAGACTAGGCCTTAAGACCAGGATGTTGACCTAAAGGAAAGACTGTGATTGTTTAGGAGGTCCACAGGATGAAAGGATGACTCAAGTTGGGTGGTTTGAGAGCAGCCTGCGCAACCTAGTGAGGAACAAAAGAAAGAAAAAAGGAAAGAAAGAAAGAAGGAAAGAAAGAAAGAAAGAAAGAAAGAAAGAAAGAAAGATAGATGAAGAAAGAAGAAGAAGAAAGAGAAAAAGAAATCATTATTCTGCCACCTTCTGTCCTCAGTCTTTCCTCCTCACTCTCCCACATTTGAGGGCCTCAGCTCAGATCTTCCAGTCCCAAACCACCTAAAG
>NW_007257732.1:1975-4447 GCF_000164805.1 Carlito syrichta | reverse complement strand
GCAAGCAAGAAATCCATTCTCCTGCAAACTTTTTGCCCTCAGTTCTTTCCCCTGCCCCCCCCCAAATGTGAGGGTTCCCCAAGCACAGCACCTTCCAGCCTCAAACCTCCCATTGGCTTTCCCTGCTTTGGTTCGGGATTTCTCGAGGCTCCCTGACCATGTTCCTGCCAGCTATCCTCTCTGACGGGAGAAATGTGCCCCAGGCTGGCTGACACTCTGATTCTGCAACAAGGACCTTCCGCCAAGAAAGACCAGGGTCACATGCCTCACCCGAAGACATTTCTTCCCCACCAATCCCATTTTTCCTGGCTCTAAAGTCAGTCGCCCTGTGAACACACCATGCGCAGTTGAGAATTTGTGTAAGATTCTGATGTTTTTGAGACAGTGTCTGGCTCTGTGGCCCAAGCCGGGCCCTGGGGATGTGACCTTCATTCACCACCAGCCTCCAAATCGTGGGCTCTGGTGATCCCCCAGTCTCAGCACCCAGAGTGTCAGGGACGATAGTCACCATGACCCCAGAACGCCTGTTTGAATGAGTGTGGAGACAGGTTTGGAAGAGCATGAAGACGGGTCACCCTGCATGACCCGGGTTGGCCTTGGGCTCCTTGGTTCCAGCCATCCTCTTTCCTCGGCCTTCCAGATTGCTGGTATTCCAGGCATGGGCCGCCACACCAGACCTCCTGGTTCATTTTTGACAAAGGATAGAGGCCCGGCTAGGGGGTTCAACTTCGTCATCTCAGCACTTTGGGAGGTCGAGACCAGCAGCCAACCTGAGCCCACGGGCCGAAACCCACCCAGGAAACTCAGTGAGACCTCTTCTCTACCCTCCATCTCAAATAAGGTGGGTGTGGTGGCATGCACCTTTCTTTACGGCTCCTCAGAAGGCCAGGGAAATCTCGTCAGAGCCCAGCGGGCCACAGCTGTGATGATTGGGATCGAGCCACTGCCTTCTAGTCTTAGTGATGGAGTGAGACTCCGACTCAAAGAAAAAAGGAAAAGAGAAAAAAAAAAGAAGAGCATCTAGTTCTGTATGGAGTTGGGATCATCATGAATAGGTAGAGATCATTTGGGAAGGAGGCCCCAGCCTTGTGCCTAGAGTTCCCGACAGAAGGTGAATCGGCACACAGTTGGACTGTGACTTTGGGAGGCCAAGGCAGGGACCACTGGAGCCCGGGAGTTTTGAGACCAGCCTGGTCCACATATCGAGACCTCATCACTCCCCAGAACGCAAACACTGGAGTAGCACATGGTAGTGCCCACGGTCCTGTCTATGTGGTATGGAGTGGTCTCCATCCTGGGGCATTCCTTTCTGTTACCCTTGCCAATAGAATGTGTGAGTCCAGGCTGGGCACCATGTCTTGTGTCTGTCAGCCTTGTGCCCTGGGAAGCTGAAGCAAGAGGCTGCCTGAGAAGGGGTCAGAGACAAGCCCAGGTGACATGGCCAGAACTCGTCTCAAGAAGAATTCCCCAAAGTCAAGTCAGGCATGGTGGCCCTCGGAGTCCCAGCTGCTCTGGTGCCAAAGTGGGAGGACAGCATGAGCCCCACAGGTTGAGAACCACGGGAGCCACTATCTTGCCACCGTACCCCAGTCCAGTGGATGGAGACTTCAGCGTCAAAAATAGGCCTCCCACATGCATCATGACGGGTCCTCAGCTCCCGGGGAAAGGTCTGCCTGGGCGAGGGAGGATGTAGTGATTGGGAGAGGAAGGTGCCCTCCCCCTGCCCAAAGGTGGCAGACAGGGTGACTATAACCTGGGCAGTCAGACCGTCTTGATTGCTCTGTACCTGACAACCGCCCTAGCTCAGGGTAATCTGTTCCTTGAGCTCAAATGTCTCCTTGCCGTGTGGCACATGTGGAGGGTGGAGACAGGCCTTCAGTGGTGTGTTTCCATAGGTATGGGCTGCACTTGCCCAGTGGCAACCTTTGAAACCTCCTATGAACGTCAGGCAGGAAAGTGCCTTTAACTGTCCCATCCCTGAGAATAAATCCTCACACTGGGTGGCAGGGCTTGTGTTGGTGGTGATAGTCGTTGGTATTATTATTTTGAGTTGGAGTTCCACCCTGATGCCCAAGCCGGAGTGCAGGGTCAGGGGTCTGCACAGCCTGGGGTCCGGAGAAACCCCTGAAACTGCCTCCCGAGTGTGCAGAACTACAGGTGAGTGCCACCATTATCAGCTCACTTTTTTGGTTACTTGTAGTGGTGACGTTTCACCATGGGGCCCAAGTTGGTCTCGAGAGGAGGGGTTCAGGTCATCCTCTCGCCTCAGCCTCCCAGAGTGCCATGATGATTGGCATAAGGCTCCCTGCCCAGCCTCCACAGCGCTCTTGGAGTCCCACCATGAGCCCCGTTCACTTCTGATAACCTGGGACACTGGAGATGGTAGCCGAAGTTGCCCACTGAGCCCTCCCCCATGGGAGCCACTGGTGCAGGGGTGTGTCTCTGCTGGGGCACCCATTCATCTGCCTGCCT
>NW_007257732.1:0-808 GCF_000164805.1 Carlito syrichta | reverse complement strand
AGAATCAGTGTACAATACTGATGTTTCTGGAGACAGAGTCTGGTTCTGTTGCCCAGACTGGAGACTGGGTACACGACCGTCATTCACTGCAAGGCTCAAAATCATGGTCTCCGGCGATCCTCCCACCTTAGCCTCCAGAGTGGCTGAGAAGTTGGGCACCTCAACCCCAGATATCCTGTTTGGATGAGTGCAGAGACAAGGTCTCCCTGTGTTACCCAGGCTGACCTTGGACTTTTGGGCTCCAGCACTCCTCCTGCCTCAGCTTCCCAGAGTGCTGGAATTTCACGAATGGGCTGCCATGTCAGACCTTCTGGTTTGTTTTTGATGAAGGTTTGAGGTTGGGCTTGGGGGATCAACCTCATCATCCCAGTGCTTTGGGAGGTCGAGGCCAGTAGCTGGCCTGAGCCTGCAGGCCAAGACTCACATAGGCACCTTGGCGAGACCACATCTGTAACCTCCATCCCAAATAAGGTGGGCATGATGCTGCACACCTGTCATTCCGGCTCCTCAGAAGGCCAGGGAAAGGCTCACCGGAGTCCAGCAGGCTGAGGCTGCGGTGCATGGAAGTGAACCACTGACCTCCAGACTAGGCGATGGAGTGATACTCTGACTCAAAGAAAAAAAGAAAAGAGGAAAAAAAAGAACATCCATTTGTGTATGGAGTTGGGATAATTGTGAACAGGCAGAGATCATTTGGAAAGGAGGTCCCAGCCTTGGGCATAGAACTCCCAAAAGACGGTGGATCAACAGACAATTAAGTTGTGGTTTGGGATGCTGAGGCAGGGGACTGCTGGAGTCCGGGAGCTTG
>NW_007257731.1:4404-10961 GCF_000164805.1 Carlito syrichta | reverse complement strand
CAATCTTAGATTCGACGTACCCAGGCTTACTCTTTCATCTTTCTATAGGTATAAGAAGGTCTGGACTTCCAGGCCAACAGGAAACATTTCATCGTTTTGCTTAGAACGAAATAGGAATCTGGGTCACTGTGTCCCTTGAAAGTATCTACATGCTTTACTAAAGAGAAACCAGGAAACTCGGTTTCCATGTAACTTGCAAACATCTGGGCATTTGCTAAATGATCCGTGTCTTAAGGCAGTGCTCATACCTAGGAATCGACAAGGACTTTAGAAAATGCTAATCTGGAATCTGGGAGTCATGGTTCTCATATTATTCAGAGCAACGTCCTATATGCATACCACAAATCGGGCATTGCCAATCCCCAGGAACCTGTAGCGCCTATTGCAAGTTTTACCTGAGAATCTGGCCTACTGCTCCTTTTGTTTCACCGGGTCCTGTAAGGCCAGATTCCAAAATACACGCAATCATCTGCCATTTGTTAATGTGATCACTGGCTTCAGGTTTACCTCGTAGTCCAGAAACTACTGCTGGACATTCGTTTTTGCATTGAGAATATGGGATAAGGGGTTCCCAAATATATAGGATGCATTGTTAAGGGGAAACCAGTAATCTTCGGTTCCAGGTCCCTGAGAAACTTTTTGGTGTATGAGTATTCTTATGTAAGAGTTTGTACATCCACATCACCAGAAAACTTCCGGGCGTCTTACCGATAATAAAAAAAGGAATGAGAGTTATGGGAGGCCTCAATCCATTTCTACAGGGCTCCATTATACGGGCTTATCTGGAATCTGGGCTTCTAGTTCTCTATATTCTTCAGAGCAAATTGCCACTTGGAATGGACAACTGTCATTATAGATTCCCAACAACCTTCCGGTCTTCTTGATTGCTGTAACCAAGAACCAGTTCGTGCAATTCAGTTGGGTTTATCGGCACAACTAAAGCCAGATTACAAGACTAAGGCATCATCTCAACATATGTGTGTGTAACTCTTCTTTTAAGATGTACCCAGTAATCCTAAAACGTCCGTTTGTGCACCTATTTGATATGGCCTGGGGGTTTTGAAGTAGCTAAGCATGTAGTACATTTTTTTAATGGTAACAAGGAATCATGGATGCCACGTCTCTGAGAAACTGCTGGGCATCTGTCTATTTGCATACAGAATTTTTGAATCCAGAACACCATGGAAAATCATGGCATCTTGCTGAGAACGAGAAGAAAATTCTGGTTCAGGGGTCCTCAATCGTCAAAATATATATGACCTCTTGATAAGGTTTAATGAGGAATCTGGGCTTGTATGTCCTTTCATTTCTCAGAGATACTTGTTGCGTGGATACTTAAAATCTCTAATTACAGATCCAAGAATATTCCAGTCCTTTCAATAATTGTAATTGAAGATCTGGAATTACAATTTCATTTGTTTCTTATGAACATCTTCGGCCATAATCCAGTTCCCCAGGTATCAACTGGCCTTTTGCGACAAAATCCCTCGCTTTAGGTTGCCTCAAAATACCTAAATTTCCTGTGGTCAGGCTGGTGGGAATTGGGATATTGTGTTAGGATATTCCACATTTTTACGATGTCTTGTTAAGGGGAACCTGAATACTTGGATTACAGTTCCCAGGTACTATAAGGGAGTTTTTCTATTGATATCCAAACAACTGGAACTCTATGTTCATCAGTAAATATCTCGGATATTGCTGAGAATTAAGCAGGAATTTGTGTAATGGGAGTACACATATACGGGAGACTACATGGCCTCTTACTATGGAAGATAACGAATCTGTGTATTATGAGTCCTCAAATCCCAAAACCTTGCAGGGAGTTTTACTAAGGGAGAAAAATGTATCAGGGATTTGAAGCACGAATCTTGGGAATGGGAGTCTTCATATACAGGAAACTTCACAACCTCTTGCTAAGGACGAACAAGGAATATGGGTCACACATTTCCTCGATGCTTAAAATCTACAGGACGTCTTTCTAAGGTCTAAACAAGAATCAGGGTTTTGAAGCAGGAATCTTGGTAATGGGAGTCCTCATATACAGAAAACTACACAGCATCTTCCTAAGAGAGGATAAGGAATATGGTTTTCACTAGTCCTCAATGCCAAAAATCTACTGGGCTTTTTGCTGAGGGCTAAACAAGAATCAGGATTTCGAAACAGGAATCTGGGGAATGGCAGTCCTCATATACAGGAAACTACACGGGCTCTTGCTAAGGAAGAATAATGAATCTGGGGTAAACGAGTCCTCAATTCCAAAAATGTTCAGGGCGTCTTAGTATGGCCTAGAAGACTTGGAATTCGATGTCCCCATATTTTTCAGAGCTGTTTCCTATGTGCATGTTAGGTATCAGTCATTCCAGAAAACCTGCAACATTCTGGTCCTCTTGATAGTTTAAATGAAAATAAGGCACTACAAGTCCATTTAGATTTTGGATCCTCTAACGCCAAATTCCAGGACACAAGTAATCATCTCAGGTTTTTGAATGTAAGCCCTGAGTTCAGGGTTACCCGTACTCCAGAAATTTCTGGTAGTTCAGCTATTCGGAATTAGCACCTTGGGTTTAGATGTTGCATCATGTTTAGAAGGTATTTTGGGGAGGGCACTAGGGTCTTGGTTTACAATTCCATAGGAGCAATCTGGAGTGTTTCTATTGGAAGCCACGTGTCTGGGTTTCTAGGGAATGGGGAAACATCTCGTCGTTCTTCTGAGAACGAAACAGGAATCTCGGACACTATGTCCCCAGAAAGCTTCTACTCATGTTACCAATGTGGAACAAGGAAAACAGTTTGGGTATGACCAGCACACGTCTGGCCAGTTGTTGATTTTTCCCTGGCTTAAGGTAGTTCTCATACCTAGAAGCCTACAGGAATTTTCTAAATGCTAATCAGAAATTTGGAGTACCAGTCCCCACACTTTTCAGAACTAATTCCTGTGTATATACCACAAGTCTGTCATTACTGATTCCCGGGAAATTGCTACTCAACTACTTAGTTGTAACAGAGAATCTGGCCATCTGCTAGCCTTTTTTTTTTTGCCAGAGGCTGTAACGCCAGATTCCACAACCCAAGGAATCATCTCGCCATTTTTCGTGCTATTTCTGGCTTCAGGTTTACCTCCTAATCCAGAAATTATTGTTGGAATTTTAGATTGATATTCGTAACGTGGGATTAGGTGTCCCCAATTATTTAGGACGTATTCTTAAACGGAATCCAGCAATCTTGGATTCCAGGGCCCTTCTGACCTTTGGGGCTTATGAGTATTTGTATATAAGAGTTTGTACTTCCACATCGCTAGGTAACTTCAGGAAGTCTTACTAAGAACAAAGAAAATCTGGGGTACAGTGGTCGTCAATCCAACAATTCTACATGGACACATTATATGGGCTAAACTGGAATCTGGTTTTCTATTTCCACACATTCTTTAGGGCTACTGGCCTCTTGGATAGGACGATTTTGTCATTATAGATTCAGCAACACTCTAGTCTTCTTGATAGTTGTAACCGAGAATGTGGACCTACAAGTCCGTTGGGTTCCTTGGGACAACAAAGGGCAGATCCCAGGACACAAAGATCTCATCGCCATATTAGTATGTAAATATAGCCTTAAGATATACCTTGTAATACAAAAACTTCTGTTTGTCCTTCTATTCCTTTAGGGGCCTGGTGATTTGAGGTTGCCAAATATATATAACCTACATTTAAGAGTAACCAGGAGTTCTCATTCTCCAGAAACTACAGGGCTTCTTGATAAGGTTTAATCAGCCATCTGGGCTTCAGTGTCTCTACATTTTTCAGAGCTACTACCTCTGTACGTACCATTAATCTGTCATTAAAGATCGCCAGAAACATTCTATTCTCTTGATAGTTGTAATCGAGGATATGGCCCAAATATACTTTTGTGTCTTTGAACATCTAGGACCATAATCAGGTACCCCAGGAAACAAATGGCATATTGTTACAAAATCCCTCGATTCAGGTTACCTCAAACTGCAGAAATTTCTAGTGGTGGGGCTGGTGGAAATTGGGATATTGGGCTTAGAAGATTTCACATTTTGTGGAGGTCTTGTTCAGGGGAACAAGGAATCTTGGATTCCAGTTCCCCAATAACCTTAAGGGAGTCTTTCTCTTGAAATCCAAACAACTGGAATTGTAGGTGACCAAGAAATATCTCAGCGCCTTGCTGAGAATGAAACATGGATCTGGGTAATGGGAGCCCTCATATACAGGAAACTACACGGCCTCTTGCAAAGGAAGAATAAGGAATTTTGGTTGCACGCGTCCTCAGCCCAAAAATGCACAGGGCGTCTTTCTAAGAGGTAACCATGAATCCGGATTTTAATGTAGGAATCAGGGTAATGGGAGTTCTCAAATAAAGGAAACTGGACTGCCATTGCTAGGAAAGAATAAGGAGTCCGGGATACACGTGTCCTCAATCTCTAAAAACTTAAGGGCATCTTGCTCAGGGCTAAACACTAATCTGGGTGTTTGAAGCATGAATCTGAGGAAATGGGGTCCTCATGTACTGGCAAATACACGACCTTTTGCTAAGAAATAGTAAGGAATCTGGGTTCTACATGTTCTCTATCCCAAAAGACCTACAGGGCCTCTTGCTAAGGGCTAAACAAGAATAAGGGATTCGAAGTAGGAATGTGCGTAATACTCCTCATAACAGGAAATTCGAGGCCTCTTGCTAAGGAAAAATAAGGAATCAGTTTTCCACGGTTCCTCAATCACAAAACCTACATGTCGTTTTGAAAAGGGCTAAACAAGAAACAGCGTTTCAAAACAGGAATCTGGGGAAAGGAAATCCTCATATACAGGACACTACACGGCCTCCAGTGAAGGAAGAATAAGGAATCTGTGTTACACGAGTCCTCAATCCGAAAAAATTCTCAGGACGTCTTGCTACTGGACAAACAAGAATCAGGGCTTTGAGTTCCCCTCATGATTTGGAGCAATTTAACATGTGGATATTAGGAATCAGTCAATTCAGGACTCCAGCAACATTCTGGTCCTCTTGATAGTTGTAAATGGGTACCTGGCACTTCAAGTTCGATAGGTTCCTCGGGACAACTAAGGCCAGATTCCAGCACAAAAAGGATCATCTTGCCATATGTGGATGTAACTCTTGGTCTCAAGATGAACCTTGTGATTCTGCAACTTCCATTTGTCCTTTTATTTCGAGAGGGGCAGAATGTTTTGCAGTTTCCAAATGCTTAGTAAGTATTTTTAAAGGAAATCAGGAATCACGGATTCCCTGTCCCTAGGAAACTTGTGGGCATCTGTCTTTTTGTATACAGGGTTTTGGAATACACATCGATAGGGAAAATCAAGGCATCTTGCTGAGAACTAAAATGGAGTCCGGGTTCTTGGAGTTCTCATTCGCTGAACATTACAGAGCCTCTTGTAAGCTTTAATCAGAAATCTGGGCTTCTATGTCCCCATATTGTTAGGGTGTCTTGTACAAGGGAACCAGGAATCTTGGATTCCAATAGCCCAGGAAAATTCTGGGTGTCTTTCAATTGATATCCAAACAACAAGAATTCTACATCACCACAAAATATCTCGGTGTCTTGCTGAGAATGAAGCAGGAATCTGGGTAATGGAAGTCCTCATATACAGGAAATTTGATGACTCTTGCGAAGGATGAATAAGGAATCTGGGCTACATGCATCCTCATTACCGAAAATCTACAGTGCATCTTGCTAAGGGCTAAACAAGTTCAGGGATACGAGCACTCCTCATGTTTTAGAGCTATTTGTAATGTGGATCTTATGCATCAATGATTCCTGATCTCCAGCAACACTCT
This sequence comes from Carlito syrichta, assembly GCF_000164805.1. Lineage (NCBI taxonomy): Eukaryota > Metazoa > Chordata > Mammalia > Primates > Tarsiidae > Carlito > Carlito syrichta. Next base: position 5,150 of record NW_007257731.1, on the reverse strand, counting down.
GGTACACTTGATAATTTTGAACGAGGATCTGTCACTACAAGTTCATTTAGATACTCAGAACCTCTGATTCCAGATCCAAGACACAAGTAATTCTCATGAAATTTTTGTATGTAAGCCTTGACCTCAGTGTTACCTCATACTCCAAAAACTTCAGTGGCTCCGCTGTTCATTATTAGGACTTTGGGGTGAGGTGTTCAATTTTTTTAAGTGGTATTACTGAGAGGGAACCAAGAGTCTTAGATTCCACGTCCCCAGGCATATTCTTTTCATCTTTCTATGGGTATAAAAAGGTCTGGATTTCCAGGTCAACAGGAAACATCTCGTCGTTTTACTTAGAACGAAATAGGAATCTGGGCCACTGTGTTCCTTGAAAATTTCTACACGCTTTACTAAAGAGGAACCAGGAAACTCGTTTTCCATGTAACTTGCAAACATCAGCGCTTTTGCTAAATGATCCGTGTCTAAAGGCAGTGCTCATACCTAGGAATCGACAGGGACTTTATAAAATGCTAATCTGGAATCTGGGAGTCCTGTTTCTCATATTATTCAGAGCAACGTCCTATATGCATACCACAAATTGATCATTGCCGATCCCCAGGAACCTGTAGCACCTCTTGAAAGTTGTAACTTAGAATCTGGCCTACTGGTCCGTTTGTTTCACTGGGTGCTGTAAGGCCAGATTCCAGAATCCACGCAATCATCTGCCGTTTGTTAATGTGATCACTGGCTTCAGGTTTACCTCGTAG
>NW_007257731.1:0-3824 GCF_000164805.1 Carlito syrichta | reverse complement strand
TCACGTCCCTGGGAAACAGCTGGGCATCTGTCTATTTGCATACAGAATTTTGGAATCCAGATCACCAGGGAAAATTAGGGCATCTTGCTGAGAATGAGAAGAGAATGCCGGTTCAGTGGTCCTCAATCGTCAAAATCTATATGGCATCTTGATAAGGTTTAATGAGGATTATGGGCTTGTATATCCCTCCATTTCTCCAAGCTACGTGCTTCATGGATACCTAAAATATCTTATTGCAGATCCAAGAAGATTCCAGTCCTTTCAATCGTTGTAATTGAGGATCTGGAACTACACTTTCATTTGTTTCTTATGAACATTTTCGGCCATAATCCAGTTCCCTAGGTATCAATTGGCATTTTGCTGCAAAATCCCTCGCTTCAGGTTTCCTCAAAATACCGAAATTTCCTGTGGTCAGGCTGGTGGGAATTGGGATATTTGGTTTAGAATATTCCACAATTTTACGATGTCCTGTTAAGGGGAACCTGGATACTTGGATTGCAGTTCCCAGGTACTATATGGGAGTTTTTCTATTGATATCCAAACAACTGGAATTCTATGTTCATCTGGAAATATATCGGGTATTGCTGAGAATTAAGCAGGAATTTGCGTAATGGAAGTACTCATATACGCGAAACTACATTGCCTCTTACTACGGGAAAATAAGTAATCTGGCTTACACCAGTCCTCAAATCCCAAAAACGTACAGGGAGTCTTACAAAGGGAGAAAAAAGTATCAGGGATTTGAAGCATGAATCTGCAGAATGGTAGTCCTCATATACCAAAAACTTGACAACTTCTTGCTAAAGACGAACAAAGAATATGGGTTACACATGTCCTTGATCCTTAAAATCTGCAGTGCGTCTTTCTAAGGGCTAAACAAGAATCAGGGATTCGAAGGAGGAATCTCAGTAATGGGAGTCTTCATATACAGGAAACTACACAGCCTCTTCCTAAGAACGGATAAGGAATCTGGTTTTCAAAAGTACTCAATTCCAAAAAATTTACTGGGCGTCTTGCTAAGGGCTAAATGAGAATCAGGATTTCGAAGCAGGAATCTGGGGAATGGGAGTCCTCATATACAGGAAACTACACAGGCTCTTGCTAAGGAGGAATAACGAATCTGGGTTACACGAGTCCTCAATTCCAAAAATGTTCAGGGTATCTTGGTAAGGACTACAAGACTGGGACTTCGACGTCCCAATATTTTTCACAGCTGTTTCCTATGTGCATATTAGGAATCAGTCATTCCAGAAGTCCCGCAACATTCTGGTCCTCTCGATAGTTTAAACAAAAACATGGCTCTACAATTTGATTTACATTCTGGATCCTCTAACGCCAAATTCCAGGACACAAGTAATCATCTCGGGTTTTTTAAATGTAAGCCCTGAATTCAGGGTTATTTTGTACTCCAGAAACTTCTGTTAGTTCAGCTATTCAGAATTAGGAGTTTGAGTTTAGATGTTGCACCATGTTTACAAGGTATTTTTGGGAGGGCACCCGGGTCTTGGTTTACAAGTCCACTGGAGAATTCTGCAGTCTTTCTATGGGGAGCTATGTGTCTGGACTTCTAGGGAACGGGGAAACATCTCTTCTTTCTTCTGAGAACGAAACAGGAATCTCGGACACTATGTCCCAAGAAAGCTTCTACTCATGTTACCAATGTGGAACAAGGATAATCAGTTTCCATGTGATCAGCAAACTTCTGGGCAGTTGTTAATTTTTCCCTGGCTTAAGATAGTTCTCATACCTAGAATCCTACAGGAATTTTCTAAATGCTAATCAGGAATTTGGAGTCCCAGTCCCCATACTCTTCAGAACTAATTCCTGTATACGTACCTCAAATCTGTCATTACTGATTCCCAGGAACCTGTGGCTCCTCTTCTTAATTGTAACAGAGAATCTGGCCATCTGCTTGACTTTTTTTGCAGGAGGCTGTAAGGCCAGATTCCACAACACCAGGAATCATCTTGCCATTTTTCTTGTAATTTCTGACTTCAGGTTTACCTCCTAATCCAGAAATTACTGCTGGAAATTTAGATTGATATTCGTACTTGGGATTAGGTGTTCCCAAATATTTAGGACGTATTCTTAAGGGGGAACCAGCAATCTTGGATTTCAGGGTCCTTCTGACCTTTTGGGCTTATGAGTATTTGTATATAAGAGTTTGTACTTCCATGTCGCCAGGTAACTTCCGGGAGTATTACTGAGAACAAAAAGAATCTGGGTTATGGCGGTCACCAATCCAAGATTTCTACATGGGCACATTATAATGGCTAATCTGGAATCTGGGATTCTATTTCCACACATTCTTTAGGGCTACAGGCCTCTTGGATACGACAGTTTTGTCATTATAGATTCTCAGCAACCTTCTGGTCTTCTTGACAGTTGTAACCGAGAATGTGGTCCTACGAGTCCATTGGGTTCCTCGGGACTACACAGGGCAGATTCCATGACCCAAAGAATCTTATCGCCATATTTGTATGTAACTATCACCTTAATATGTACTTTGTATTCCTAAAACTTCTGTTTTTACTTCTATTCTGATCGGGGCCTGGTGTTTTGAGGTTGCCAGATATTTATTACATACTTTCAAGTGTAACCAGGATTCATGGATTCCATGATCCTAGGTAAACTCTGGGCATCTGCCTATTTGCATAGTGTGTTTTTGGATCCTCATCACGAGGGAAAATCAGGGCATCTTGTTGAGAACGAAAATCAAATACAGTTTTAGGAGCTCTCATTTGCCAGAATCTACAGGGCCTCTTGGTAAGTTTAATCAGTAATCTGGGATTCAGGGTCCCTATATTTTTCAGAGCTACTGGCTCCATAGATACCCTTAATCTGTCATTACAGATCCCCAGGAATATTCTATTGTCTTGATAGTTGTAATCGACGATCTAGACCAAATATCCCTTTGTGTCTTATGAACATCTAGGACCACATTCAGGTACCCCAGGAATCAAATGGCATATTGGTACAAAATCCCTTGATTCAGGTTATCTCAATCTACAGAAATTTCTAGTAGTCAGGCTGGTGGGAATGGGACGTTGGGTTTAGAAGATTCCACATTTTGGGCAGGTCTTGTTAAGTGGAACCTGGAATCTTGGATTCCAGTTCCCCAATAACCTTATGGGAGTCTTTCTCTTGATATCCAAACAGCTGGAATTCTAGGTCACCAGGAAATATCTCAGCGCCCTGCTGAGAATGAAGGAGGAATCTGGGTATTGGGAGTCCTCATACACAGGAAACTAAACGGCCTCTTGTAAAGGAAGAATAAGGAATTTTGGTTGCATGAGTCCTCAGCCCAAAAATCCACAGGGCCTCTTTCTAAGAGGTAACCATGGTCAGGTTTTTAATGTAGGAATCTGGGTAGTGGGAGCCCTCAAATACAGTAAACTGGACTGCCTATTGCTAAGAAAGTATAAGGAATCTGGGTTACACGTGTCCTCAGTCCCGAAAAAACTTCAGGGCATCTTGCTAAGGGCTAAATCTGAATCAGGGTTTTTGAAGCATGAATCTTCGGAAATGGGGTCCTCATGTACAGGCAAATACACGGTCTTTTGCTACAAAAGAATAAGGAATCTGGGTTACACGTGTTCTCAATCCCCAAAAAACTACAGGGTGCCTTGTTAAGGGCTAAACAAGATTTAAACAAGATTCAGGGATTCGACACTGGAATATGGCTAATAGTCGTCATTACAGGAAACTTCGCTGCCTATTGCTAAGAAAAAATAAGGAATCTGTTTTTCATGATTCCGCAATCACAATATCTGCGTGACGTCTTGTTAAGGGCTAAACAAGAATTGCGTTTTCAAAACAGGAAT
>NW_007257730.1:1585-5162 GCF_000164805.1 Carlito syrichta | reverse complement strand
AAGTTATCATTTTTACCATAATTAACTGATGTGTGAACATAATTATCTGATGTGAGAAAAGACAATGCTAAATAAACACAAAAATAGAGCACTGTAGATAAATTAACCAAAAATAATGACAAAAACTCAAACCCATAAAATACTGAATAAATATACTTTCACTGCTCAAACAGAATCCTTTTAGATAACTACAGTTTTCAACTGTCCTTGGGCAGACATTCTGAATCATTAGTATGCAATTAGATTAGTAACATTTAAGGAAATGCATTATAATGTCTCATAAAAAGTTTTGATTATAAAATTATAAGAACTAAGCATTTAAAGGCTACTATTGAATCTTCTTTACTATGTAATAACTGTACTGCTGTTATTTTTATACAAAAGGGAAAGCAGTAATGTAGCCTTTAGGAGGGAAGAAAAACTTTACATTTACAAATACTGGAGGCAACATGAAAATTATAAAATACGGTAAAGAAACACTGATATATTCAATGAACTATTGGGAATACATAATACTAGTACTCACACAGGTTGAGGAAAGTGGATGGAAATGCTAATAATAACATTTCACATACAGTAAACACAAAAATAAATATTTTAAACAAAAGTGGAAGACTTACTAATTATCTAATTCACTTCCTACATGACATAAATTCAAGCATATTATTTCAGAACCTTTTAAACTGAAATTACAACTAAACCAATATACTGCAAATTGAAAAGTACAACTATATAAAACATAATTCTGGTAGTCTATATACTAAAACAGACAAAATTTTTAAATGAGATTCTAATGGACAAAGTAATATATTTTCAGTTTACCTAAAGCATTAGTTTCTTTAGGTATGCTATGAAGTGAACAGATAGAAAATTCTATTTTACATTATACCTACTTAGACAAATAATGCTTAAACTTCTAAACTTAGTTCAAACAAAGAAGAAAAACTAATGTAATAAGAGATTAGCTTTTTAAAAATGTAATATTATGCTTTGTGTCCTGGTAAAATTGCTCAGTCCAGATTCCTGTAGGATTATGCTTGGAAATCTCCATAAACCAGGATATTACAATGCAAGAAACAGAAGACACATTTGTCCCTAGAGTTATTGGGACTTCTGAACCACATGCGAAGAACTCTACTACCCAGGGCATAAATGGAACTTTTTAAATGACTTAAAATATGGATCCTTAGAAAAGTGCCCAGATTTTCTCAAATTCCCCAAAGCAATGGAAGAGCAGTCAGATCATGCAGTCCATCATAAGACATGAGGAGAACTTTGGCTCTCACTGTGCATGTGCTGGAAGTGCACTGAATAAGAAGAGAAGATTAAAGAGCATAGCCATCACAAGGAGATGTCTCTCTGTGACAGCAAGAGAAACCTTAAGATTTAAAAAATTATTCTCATTGGAGTAGAATTTCCGAATCCACATTTCAAAGTCTGGCTTCTTGAACATTTGGATCTCTCATCTGTGTCACCTACCCATGTATTCCCATCGGAGTGTATGGATATTTTCTCTCCCTTTATATTCTAGGGCTCTTTCTTTTCTCCAGAAAGCTGACCAGATGTGGCTGGGAGGCTGTCTAGCACATGGTCTCCTCCGCCCCAGAACAGCACAGTGGGCTCAAAAGAAAACTCCCAATGCTCCACATCTCTTTCTGGAGAGACCTAGAAGAATGTGTCATGTTTTTGAAGTTTTGCCTTTTTGTGGAGATGTCTATTGACTGGATTTTTTCACCCTAAAATGGAATGTTGAAGAAAAGGATGGCATATTGTGGGTGACAGGTTTGTGTCTAATAAGAAGAAAGGAGAATGCCGGCTACAGCAACAGAAAAGCTGCAATACCACACACTGTATACAGGGGAAGCAACAGATAATGGGATCTGAAAATGAAACAGAGGACTTGAACTCAGAAAATGTACAAGTCTAGAATCAACACATCCTGAGGTGTTGTTTGAGAAGCACCCAGAACCTACAGCCTAGCTGATCAAGCTGAGCCATTCCTTCTAAAAAGCCAGACTATTAATTACTGGAATAGGTGGGTACATTTTAAGTTTTCAAATATATATATATAAACATAACTCATTTGAAGAAACAAAATAAATATTAAATATTCACCCTAAAGAAATGAAGACCTGTGCATTATTTGACAAAATTCAAAATAATCATCTTAAACACACTCAATAATAGAACACAAGCAGGTAAAAACTAGAAAAATGTCATATGAAGAAATTCAGAATACCAATAGAGAGTAAAACTATAAAAAAGAATTTGGCCAGGCTCAGTGCCTCAGTCCAAAATCCCAACACTTTGGGAAGCCGAGGTGAGTGGATTCCCTGAGCCTGTGGGTTCAAGACTAGCCTGGGCAACTTGGCAAGACATCGTCTCTACAATAAATAGAAAAAAATCAGCTGGACGTTGTAGCCTACACCTGTAGTTCTGGCTACTTGGAAGGCTGAGGTGGAATGATTGCAGGAACCCAGCAGGTTGACGCTGGGGTGGCGATAAGCCTGCCACTGCACTCCAGCCGGGGCAACAGAGTGAGACTCTAAAAATAATAATAATAAAACTGTGATGGTGAAGAACACAATCATTGAGTTAGAACAATTCACTCAAGGGCCATAATGCTCTTAATTAAGTAGAAATAATGAGAAAATTAAAAATGTATCATTTATAAATATTGAGTCAGTGAAAAAAATGATAAAAATAATGTAAAATGTATACAGCCTATGGGGCTCATTCAACACCATCAGTGATACCAATATCTTGATGTCAGGATGCAAAAATATATTATTTCAAAATACTTTTGATCCTTCATTGTACCAGATCTGGGAAAACTGTCATTGAAAAATAAGGCATAAAAAAATAAAAATAAGGGAATAATAAAGACTTACCAAGATAAGCAAAACTAGAGGGTGTTTGTCTGCACTAAAACAGTCCTACAAGAAATGCTCAAGGGAATTTTTCTCTTGAAAAATAAATCAATGCTGAACAGCATCATTAAACCATATAAACAAAAGGAAAACTCTATTAAAGATAGCTGCAGCTGGGCTTGGTGCCTCAGCCTGTAATCGCACACCTTTGGGAGGCTGAGGTGAGCGGATTGAGTGAGCCCGCAGGTTTGAGACCCGCCTGGGCAGTGAGACCTCATCTCTACAATAAATCAAAAAATCAGTCGGGCGTGGTAGCACATGCCTGTAATTCCAGCTACTTGGAAGGCTGAGGGGCAAGGATCGCCGGAGCCCAGCAGGTCAAGGCTGCGGTGGCCGGGAGCGGCCACTGCACTCCAGTCTGGGTGACAGAGTGAGACTCCAACTCAGAAAAAAAAAAGATAGCTGCATAATCAAATAGTAAATGTTACCATCACAAAGATGTGTATAAATGTTCATAATATGCTAGAGAATATTTGAAAACAAAATTTACACACATCTTTGTTAACAAATGTTGGGAGCCAACATCTATAGCTACATGGTTGAGGCCTGTAAAGGCCCATCTGGAAGATCGCCTCTGACATAGGATATCAGTTATACCTATAATATTGGCACGTGATTAGTGACCAGTGTGCATACATGGCAGGAAA
>NW_007257730.1:0-673 GCF_000164805.1 Carlito syrichta | reverse complement strand
TTTGTGAAGCACGTCAGGCATCATGGAGTTCGAATTGTCTGCTTGGAACTTGCAAGTCTCGTGATGGTTTTGTGATGCATAATTTGTAAACCGTAATATACATGATGGAATTTGTACGCCCCCAGTAAATAATTATCACACTGCTGGAGGGTAAAGAAAATGGTATATAAGTTGGAAAAGGTTTGAATAAAATTGGCTTCAGACTGATCAGACTGTTCCCAGAAGAACTGCCTCCGAGTGGTCTCTTCTCGCTGTCTTCTGATTCTCCGGTGCGGGTCCTAACCCTTCCCTCGAAGATCAGAACGGGACTCCGACAAACAGACACACAATATAAAATGATTGTTACATTAATAAAGGGAGAGAAGATGTAAAGAGGTAGAGTGTTTGTATGCAATTAAAGGTAACTTGTTATCACAGTAACATATATTGGTGTAACTTAAAGATGTGTTATGTAGCCTCCATTTGTCACAGAAATTGCAAAGAAAATGCCCATAAAAGGCACACAAATGGTAATGAAAAAGTAATCAAGGCATGCTACCACCAAAGAAAACAACCAAAAAATAACACAAAGAAATTCTATGAGGGGGAAAAACAATGGTGACAAAGCTATAGTAAACACAGAAAACAACTTTAAAGTGGCGATACTAAGCCTTTATCCTTTTAATAATTGCTT
>NW_007257729.1:4493-6615 GCF_000164805.1 Carlito syrichta | reverse complement strand
TTACTAAGAACAAAGAGAATCTGGGTTACAGTCGTCGCCAATCCAACAATTCTACATGGACACATTATATGGGCTAATCTGGAATCTGGTTTTCTATTTCCACACATTCTTTAGGGCTACTGGCCTCTTGGATAGGACGATTTTGTCATTATAGATTCAGCAACATTCTGGTCTTCTTGATAGTTGTAACCGAGAATGTGGACCTACAAGTCCGGTGGGTTCCTTGGGACAACAAAGGGCAGATCCCAGGACACAAAGATCTCATCGCCATATTCAGTATGTAAATATAGCCTTAAGATGTACCTTGTAATACTAAAACTTCTGTTTGTCCTTCTATTCCTTTAGGGGCCTGGTGATTTGAGGTTGCCAAATATATATAACCTACATTTAAGAGTAACCAGGATTCATGGATTCCACGACCCTAAGTAATTTCTGGGCATCTACCTATTTATATATAGAGTTTTGGATCCGCATCACCAGGGAAAATCAGGGCATCTTGCTGAGAATGAAAAGGAAATCCGGGCCTAGGAGTTCTCATTCTCCAGAAACTACAGGGCTTCTTGATAAGGTTTAATCAGCCATCTGGGCTTCAGTGTCCCTACATTTTTCAGAGCTACTACCTCTGTACATACCATTAATCTGTCATTAAAGATCGCCAGGAACATTCTATTCTCTTGATAGTTGTAATCGAGGATATGGCCCAAATATACTTTTGTGTCTTATGAACATCTAGGACCATAATCAGGTACCCCAGGAAACAAATGGCATATTGTTACAAAATCCCTCGATTCAGGTTACCTCAAACTGCAGAAATTTCTAGTGGTGGGGCTGGTGGAAATTGGGATATTGGGTTTAGAAGATTTCACATTTTGTGGAGGTCTTGTTCAGGGGAACAAGGAATCTTGGATTCCAGTTTCCCAATAACCTTAAGGGAGTCTTTCTCTTGAAATCTAAACAACTGGAATTGTAGGTGACAAAGAAATATCTCAGCGCCTTGCTGAGAATGAAACAGGGATCTGGGTAATGGGAGCCCTCATATACAGGAAACTACACGGCCTCTTGCAAAGGAAGAATAAGGAATTTTGGTTGCACGAGTCCTCAGCCCAAAAATGCACAGGTCGTCTTTCTAAGAGGTAACCATGAATCCGGATTTTAATGTAGGAATCAGGGTAATGGGAGTCCTCAAATAAAGGAAACTGGACTGCCATTGCTAAGAAAGAATACGGAGTCCAGGATACACGTGTCCTCAATCTCTAAAAACTTAAGGGCATCTTGCTCAGGGCTAAACACGAATCTGGGTGTTTGAAGCATGAATCTGAGGAAATGGGGTCCTAATGTACAGGCAAATACACGAACTTTTGCTAAGAAATAATAAGGAATCTGGGTTATACGTGTTCTCTATCCCAAAAGAACTACAGGGCCTCCTGCTAAGGGCTAAACAAGAATAAGGGATTCGAAACAGGAATGTGCGTAATACTCCTCATAACAGGAAATTCGAGGCCTCTTGCTAAGGAAAAATAAGGAATCAGTTTTCCACGGTTCCTCAATCACAAAATGTACATGGTGTCTTGAAAAGGGCTAAACAAGAATCAGGGTTTCAAAACCGGAATCTGGGGAAAGGAAATCCTAATATACAGGACACTACACGGCCTCCAGTGAAGGAAGAATAAGGAATCTGTGTTACACGAGTCCTCAATCCGAAAAAATTCTCAGGAAGTCTTGCTGCTGGACAAACAAGAATCAGGGCTTTGAGTTCCCTCATGATTTGGAGCTATTTAGCATGTGGATAATAGGAATCAGTCAATTCAGGACTCCAGCAACATTCCGGTCCTCTTGAGAGTTGTAAATGGGTACCTGGCACTTCAAGTCCGATAGGTTCCTCGGGACAACTAAGGCCAGATTCCAGCACAAAAAGGATCATCTTGCCATATGTGGATGTAATTCTTGGTCTCAAGATGAACCTTGTGATTCTGCAACTTCCATTTGTCCTTTTATTTTGAGAGGGGCAGAATGTTTTGCAGTTGCCAAATGTTTAGTAAGTATTTTTTAAAGGAAACCAGGAATCACGGATTCCCCGTCCCTAGGAAACTTGTGGGCATCTGTCTTTTTGTACCCAGGGTTT
>NW_007257729.1:0-4277 GCF_000164805.1 Carlito syrichta | reverse complement strand
CCTCGGTGTCTTGCTGAGAATGAAGCAGGAATCTGGGTAATGGAAGTTCTCATATACAGGAAATTTGATGACTCTTGCGAAGGATGAATAAGGAATCTGGGCTACATGCGTCCTCATTACCGAAAATCTACAGTGCATCTTGCTAAGGGCTAAACAAGTTCAGGGATTCGAGCACCCCTCATGTTTTAGAGCTATTTGTAATGTGGATCTTATGCATCAATCATTCCTGATCTCCAGCAACACTCTGGTACTCTTGATAATTTTGAACGAGGATCTGTCACTACAAATTCATTTAGATACTCAGAACCTCTGATTCCAGATCCAAGACACAAGTAATTTTAATGGAATTTTTGTATGTAAGCCCTGACCTCAGTGTTACCTCGTACTCCAAAAACTTCAGTGGCTCCGCTGTTCATTATTAGGACTTTGGGTTTAGGTGTTCAATTTTTTTAAGTGGTATTACTGAGAGGGAACCAAGAGTATTAGATTCCACGTCCCCAGGCATATTCTTTTCACCTTTCTATGGGTATACAAAGGTTTGGATTTCCAGGTCAACAAGAAACATCTCGTCGTTTTGCTTAGAACGAAATAGGAATCTGGGTCACTGTGTTCCTTGACAATTTCTACACGCTTTACTAAAGAGGAACCAGGAAACTCGGTTTCCATGTAACTTGCAAACATCTGCGCTTTTGCTAAATGATCCGTGTCTTAATGATTAAAGCTTATCAAGAGGCCCTGTAATCTTCGGCGAATGAGAACTCCAAGAACCCGGATTCCATTTTCGTTCTCAGCAAGATGCCTTGATTTTCCCTATTGATGTGTATTCCAAAACCCTGTGTACAAAAAGACAGATGCCCACAAGTTTCCTAGGGACGGGGAATCCGTGATTCCTGGTTTCCTTTAAAAAATACTTACTAAACATTTGGCAACTGCAAAACATTCTGCCCCTCTCGAAATAAAAGGACAAATGGAAGTTTGCTAAATGATCCGTGCCTAGGTATGAGCAGTGCTCATACCTAGGAATCGACAGGGACTTTAGAAAATGCTAATCTGGAATCTGTAATTCCTGATTCTCATATTATTCAGAGCAACGTCCTATATGCATAGCACAAATCGGGCATTGCCGATCCCCAGGAACTTGTAGCGCCTCTTGAAAGTTGTAACTTAGAATCTGGCCTACTGGTCCGTTTGTTTCACCAGGTCCTGTAAGGCCAGATTCCAGAATCCACGCAATTATCTACCGTTTTTTAATGTGATCACTGGCTTCAGGTTTACCTCGTAGTCCAGAAACTACTGCTGGACATTCGTTTTTGCATTGAGAATATGGGATAAGAGGTTCCCAAATATGTAGGATGCATTCTTAAGGGGCAACCAGCAATCTTCGATTCCAGGTACCTAGGAAACTTCTTGGTGTATGAGTATTCTTATGTAAGAGTTTGTACCTCCACGTCACCAGAAAACGTCCGGGCATCTTACTGATAATAAAAAAAGGAATGGGGGTTATAGGAGGCCTCAATCCATTTCCACAGGGGTCGGTTATAAGGGCTTATCTGGAATCTGGGCTTCTAGTTCTCTAAATTTTTCAGAGCAAATTGCCACTTGGAAAAGACAAGTGTCATTATAGATTCCCAGCAATCTTCCGGTCTTCTTGATTATTGTATCCAAAAACAAGTTCGTGCAATTCAGTTGCATTTCTCGGCACAACTAAAGCCAGATTACAGGACTAAGGTATCATCTCGCCTTATGTGTGTGTAACTTTTCTCTTAAGAAATGTACCCAGTAATCCTAACACTTCCGTTTGTGCATCTATTTGATATGGCCTGGGGGTTTTGAAGTATCTAAGCATGTAGTACATATTTTTAAAGGTAACAAGGAATCACGGATTCCACGTCCCTGGGAAACAGCTGGGCATCTGTCTATTTGCATACAGAATTTTGGAATCCAGATCACCAGGGAAAATCAGGGCATCTTGCTGAGAATGAGAAGAGAATGCCGGTTCAGTGGTCCTCAATCGTCAAAATCTATATAGCATCTTGATAAGGTTTAATGAGGAATATGGGCTTGTATATCCCTCCATTTCTCCAAGCTACGTGCTGCATGGATACCTAAAATATCTTATTACAGATCCAAGAAAATTCCAGTCCTTTCAATGGTTGTAATCGAGGATCTGGAACTACACTTTAATTTGTTTCTTATGAACATTTTCGGCCATAATCCAGTTCCCTAGGTAGCAATTGGCATTTTGCTGCAAAATCCCTCGCTTCAGGTTTCCTCAAAATACCGAAATTTCCTGTCGTCAGGCTGGTGGGAATTGGGATATTTGGTTTAGGATATTCCACATTTTTACGATGTCCTGTTAGGGGAACCTGGATACTTGGATTGCAGTTCCCAGGTACTATATGGGAGTTTTTCTATTGATATCCAAACAACTGGAATTCTATGTTCATCAGGAAATATATCGGGTATTGCTGAGAATTAAGCAGGAATTTGCGTAATGGAAGTACTCATATACGCGAAACTACATTGCCTCTTACTACGGAAGAATAAGTAATCTGGGTTACATGAGTCCTCAAATCCCAAAAACGTACAGGGAGTCTTACAAAGGGAGAAAAAAGTATCAGGGATTTGAAGCACGAATCTGCAGAATGGTAGTCCTCATATACCGAAAACTTGACAACTTCTTGCTGAAGACGAAACAAAGAATATGGGTTACACATGTCCTTGATCTTAAAATCTGCAGTGCATCTTTCTAAGGGCTAACAAGAATCAGGGATTCGAAGGAGGAATCTCAGTAATGGGAGTCTTCATATACAGGAAACTACACAGCCTCTTCCTAAGAACGGATAAGGAATCTGGTTTTCAAAAGTCCTCAATTCCAAAAATTTACTGGGCGTCTTGCTAAGGGCTAAACGAGAATCAGGATTTCGAAGCAGGAATCTGGGGAATGGGAGTCCTCATATACAGGAAACTACACAGGCTCTTGCTAAAGAGGAATAACGAATCTGGGTTACACGAGTCCTCAATTCCAAAAATGTTCAGGGCATCTTGGTAAGGACTACAAGACTGGGACTTCGACGTCCCAATATTTTTCACAGCTGTTTCCTATGTACATATTAGGAATCAATCATTCCAGAAGTCCCGCAACATTCTGGTCCTCTTGATAGTTTAAACAAAAATATGGCTCTACAATTTGATTTACATTCTGGATTCTCTAACGCCAAATTCCAGGACACAAGTAATCATCTCGGGTTTTTTTAATGTAAGCCCTGAATTCAGGGTTATTTTGTACTCCAGAAACTTCTGTTAGTTCAGCTATTCAGAATTAGGAGTTTGAGTTTAGATGTTGCACCATGTTTACAAGGTATTTTTGGGAGGGCACCCGGGTCTTGGTTTACAAGTCCACTGGAGAATTCTGCAGTCTTTCTATGGGGAGTTATGTGTCTGGACTTCTAGGGAACGGGGAAACATCTCTTCGTTCTTCTGAGAACGAAACAGGAATCTAAGACACTATGTCCCAAGAAAGCTTCTACTCATGTTACCAATGTGGAACAAGGATAATCAGTTTCCATGTGATCAGCAAACTTCTGGGCAGTTGTTAATTTTTCCCTGGCTTAAGATAGTTCTCATACCTAGAATCCTACAGGAATTTTCTAAATGCTAATCAGGAATTTGGAGTCCCAGTCCCCATACTCTTCAGAACTAATTCCTGTATACGTACCTCAAATCTGTCATTACTGATTCCCAGGTACCTGCTGCTCCTCTTCTTAATTGTAACAGAGAATCTGACCATCTGCTCGCCTTTTTTTGCAAGAGGCTGTAAGGCCAGATTCCACAACCCCAGGAATCATCTCGCCATTTTTCTTGTAATTTCTGACTTCAGGTTTACCTCCTAATCCAGAAATTACTGCTGGAATTTTAGATTGATATTCGTAACTTGGGATTAGGTGTTCCCAAATATTTAGGATGTATTCTTAAGGGGGAACCAGCAATCTTGGATTTCAGGGTCCTTCTGACCTTTTGGGCTTATGAGTATTGGTATATAAGAGTTTGTATTTCCACGTCGCCAGGTAACTTCCAGTAGTCTTACTGAGAACAAAAAGAATCTGGGTTATGGCAGTCACCAATCCAAGATTTCTACATGGACACATTATAATGGCTAATCTGGAATCTGGGATTCTATTTCCACACATTCTTTAGGGCTACAGGCCTCTTGGATACGACAATTTTGTCATTAAAGATTCTCAGCAACCTTCTGGTATTCTTGACAGTTGTAACCG
>NW_007257728.1:0-3456 GCF_000164805.1 Carlito syrichta | reverse complement strand
ACGTGAAGTTTCTCCTCCTGGTGGGGTTATAGTGATGTGTGTTGGCGCCACCTGGTGGATTCAGGGCATCACAGCAGGTGCGCACCCAATAGACAAGACATGTAAAGTTTAAATTTCAATTAGCCATATTGAAAAGTGAAAAAAAGAAGCAGATGAAAATAATTTCAACAAAATATTTCATTGAAACCAATGTATTCAAGACACTATCAATTCATGGCACAATCCCAAATAAATGGATTATTTTACATTCTCTTTTTGATACTAGGACGTTGAAATTCCGTGTGTATTATATGCTTGCAGCACTTCTGAATTCAGACCAGCCACATTTCAAGTGCTGCATCGCCACGAGGTGAGTGGATACTGTAGTGGACAGCACAAATCTGAAAGTCTGGTTGGAAGAGAGAAAGACAGAAACTGAGGTGGGGCTTTGAGATGGAACCAGGGGGAGGAGCCCTCCAAGAGGAGGAAGATGGTGATTAGGGCAGGGCCTGGCTGTGCTGCTAGTTTTGTTCTGGCTGCGGTGCCAGGTTCTGCGGTTTGAGAGAAGAAATGAGGTACCCAATCACAGACCGCGAATGGAGTCCCACGTCTGCTGGAAGATCTTGAGGAATCCCCAGGTCTCCAGTGAACTCATTTCTCCCATTTGTGATACGCTGCCCTTCAGAGTTTTGAGTGAGCTGGAGCATATGACATCCCTGCCCAGAACTGGCACGTTACATGGTTGGTAATTTTTAGCTTTTCTGTGACTGTTTTTATTGGTTTCTTTATTTTCTTTTGCCAGTATCCATGGCGTTTGGACAGCACCAAGCACATAGAAAGTACTTTAAAATATTTGTGGAAAG
Source organism: Carlito syrichta (assembly GCF_000164805.1). Classification (NCBI taxonomy): domain Eukaryota; kingdom Metazoa; phylum Chordata; class Mammalia; order Primates; family Tarsiidae; genus Carlito; species Carlito syrichta. The sequence goes on along the minus strand of NW_007257728.1, from coordinate 2,614 downwards.
AAGGAAAAGAACAGTATATAGTCCTTGGGCAGTGAGTTCTAGGCCCTGTCCTCATCTTCAGAGTCACCTTACCATTTGGGAGTGATTATTCAGTCTACAATACTGCCTCTCTCCTGCTCATTATCACATGGAGTTTCTCGCCCGGTTCCAATCTTGTCTCTATGCTGGACACTGCTAGCTACTTCTTTTTTTTTCTGAGTTGGAGTCTCACTCTGTCACCCAGACTGGAGTGCAGTGGCCTCTCCTGGCCACCGCAGCCTCGACCTGCTGGGCTCTGGTGATCCTTCCGCCTCAGCCTTCCAAGTAGCTGGAACTACAGGTGCGCGCTACCACACCCAGCTAATTTTTTATTTATTGTAGAGATGAGGTCTCACCAAGTTGCCCAGGTGGGTCTCGAACCTGCGGGCTCAGGCAATCCACTCACCTCAGCTTCCCATAGGTACGGATTACAGGCTGAGCCACCGAGCCCGGCTTGCTAGCTACTTCTAATGAGTCCTTTTGGAATCCTCACTCACCCTCAATGATAGGGTGAGTATCATCATCATTCATTTGTACACACCAAGAACCTGAAGCTCAGAGAACTTGTCACTTATTTATTGTCTCAGAACAATCTGGTCATCAAGTCTCTGATCTTCGAACAGGGAACTAGGTGCCATGTATCTTACCTGCTTGAACCAGTTTCCCAGATTTCTTACCTTTTACCCAGGGAACCCAGGTATAACTAGGTCCCTAGCCTCTTGGCCTCTGAGCCTGGGGACCACGGCCTTAGACTTTGACTACAAGCCTAACTGACTCAAACCATCTGATGCTGTCTTTGTTAGAGGTTTCTGTATGATCTCAATCTGAGGTGGTGGATGAGTTGAGGGACCAGGGACACTGGGTATCTGGTTTGGAGGGTCAGAAGAGGCACCACACCCAGACGTAAAGTTGTGCTGGAGCAGAAGGGCCACCTCATGGACTCTCTGGCCCCGCTCTCATGGGCCAATTTAAAAAAAGACGTTTTTCCTTTACACATCCCCCTTTGGGCACACATGAGATGGGCCACCACATGCACAATCGGGTTGAAGCAGAAGTAAACATGGGATCATCCCCCAATTCCATCCTACCCTGTGTCCTATCCTCCAGCCTTAGGTCAACGCCCTGAGCCTTGCCTTGGATGCATTTCCCCCCTTCCCCCGCCTCAACCTTGCCCATCAGCCTCTACAGCTTCTGGGCCTCCTGAGATTCCTCCCACCAGAACGCTCCCCCCAAAACCCCTCACCTGGTCCAGCTTCATCCTGGCATGCCTGGGGCCCATCCTGAACATCACTTTTGTAAAGATGGAACCTATTATTTATACAACTCATCTTTTGAAATTCTCTTATTCAGAGTTTATTGTATACTTACAAAATTGTGCAACCATCACCACAATTTAATTCAAGGCACTTGTATTACTATCATTTTGTAAAGAAACTTAAATCCCTTCCAGCAGTCAGTTCCTGTCCCTTCCCTCCCTAATCTCTGGCAACCACTAATCTTTTTTTCTATGGATTTGATTTTTGGGGGCATTTCATGTATTGTTTACTTTTGAACAGCATAAGTTCTAACTGTGCAGGTCAAAAATCCACTTGTAGTTGGATTTTTCATCCATCTCTGTCACCCTTGAGACAGCAAGTCTAATCTTTCCTCTTACCCTTCCTCTTCAGCCTATTCAATGTGAACACAACAAGAATGAAACATTTCTAAGGGTCTGCTCCCACTTAAATGGAAAATATATTATCTATTCCTTGTTTTTTTCTTAATAACATTCTTTTTTTAGTTTATTGCATTATGAGAACATAAAATATATAACATACAAAGTATATGTTAATAGACAGTTTCTATTATTGATAAGGCCTCTGATCAACAACAGACTACTATTAGTTTTGTTTCTAAAAGTTAAAGGTGGACTTTCCACTGCACGGGAGGTCAGCATCTAAACCCCCATGTTGTTCAAGGGTCAACTGTAAAATGGAAGCCACATTATTTGGCCTTTTATTTTATTTATTTTTTTTGAGTTGGAGTCTCACTCAGTCGCCCAGACTAGAGTGCAGTGGCCGCTTCTGGCCACCGCAGTCTCAATCTGCCGGGCTCCGGCGATCCTTCCGCCTCAGCCTTCCGAGTAGCCGGAATTACAGGCGCGCGCTACCACGCCCGGCTGATTTTTTGATTTATTGTAGAGATGAGGTCTCGCTGCCCAGGCAGGTCTCGAACCCGCGGGCTCAGGCAATCCACTCACCTCAGCCTCCCAAAGGCGCGGGATTACAGGCTGAGCCACCGAGCCCGGTTATTTGGCCTTTTATATGTGGCTTTTCTGAAGTAGGATAATGTTATCAAGTGCATCCATAATGGAGCATTCATCAGTACTTCATTTATCTTTATGGCTAAATAATACTGCACTTAAGTATGACTTTTTGTGTATTTACTCATTCCTTGTTGGACATTGGGTTATTTCCAGTATTTGGCTATAATGAGTAGTGCTGCTGTTAACATACGAACATATTTGTATATTTATAAAATTCATTAACTTTTAATACAGGGTTTATTTTTTGTGACAGGTTCTCACTCTGTTTTCCAGCTAGAGTGCAGTGGAACG
>NW_007257727.1:0-3898 GCF_000164805.1 Carlito syrichta | reverse complement strand
ATTCCTGTTTTGAAAACGCAATTCTTGTTTAGCCCTTAACAAGACGTCACGCAGATATTGTGATTGCGGAATCATGAAAAACAGATTCCTTATTTTTTCTTAGCAATAGGCAGCGAAGTTTCCTGTAATGACGACTATTAGCCATATTCCAGTGTCGAATCCCTGAATCTTGTTTAAATCTTGTTTAGCCCTTAACAAGGCACCCTGTAGTTTTTTGGGGATTGAGAACACGTGTAACCCAGATTCCTTATTCTTTTGTAGCAAAAGACCGTGTATTTGCCTGTACATGAGGACCCCATTTCCGAAGATTCATGCTTCAAAAACCCTGATTCAGATTTAGCCCTTAGCAAGATGCCCTGAAGTTTTTTCGGGACTGAGGACACGTGTAACCCAGATTCCTTATACTTTCTTAGCAATAGGCAGTCCAGTTTACTGTATTTGAGGGCTCCCACTACCTAGATTCCTACATTAAAAACCTGACTCATGGTTACCTCTTAGAAAGAGGCCCTGTGGATTTTTGGGCTGAGGACTCGTGCAACCAAAATTCCTTATTCTTCCTTTGCAAGAGGCCGTTTAGTTTCCTGTGTATGAGGACTCCCAATACCCAGATTCCTCCTTCATTCTCAGCAGGGCACTGAGATATTTCCTGGTGACCTAGAATTCCAGCTGTTTGGATATCAAGAGAAAGACTCCCATAAGGTTATTGGGGAACTGGAATCCAAGATTCCAGGTTCCACTTAACAAGACCTGTCCAAAATGTGGAATCTTCTAAACCCAACGTCCCATTCCCACCAGCCTGACTACTAGAAATTTCTGTAGACTGAGATAACCTGAATCAAGAGATTTTGTACCAATATGCCATTTGATTCCTGGGGTACCTGAATGTAGTCCTAGATGTTCATAAGACACAAAAGGATATTTGGTCCAGATCGTCGATTACAACTATCAAGACAATAGAATATTCCTGGGGATCTGTAATGACAGATTAAGGGTATCTACGGAGCCAGTAGCTCTGAAAAACTTAGGGACCCTGAATCCCAGATTACTGATTAAACTTACCAAGAGGCCCTGTATATTCTGGCGAATGAGAACTCCTAAAACTGTATTTGATTTTCATTCTCAACAAGATGCCCTGATATTCCCTCGTGATGTGGATCCAAAAACACACTATGCAAATAGGCAGATGCCCAGAGTTACCTAGGATTGTGGAATCCATGAATCCTGGTTACATTTAAAAGTACGTAATAAATATCTGGCAACCTCAAAACACCAGGCCCCAATCAGAATAGAAGGAAAAACAGAAGTTTTAGGAATACAAGGTACATATTAAGGTGATAGTTACATACAAATATGGTGATAAGATTCTTTGGGTCATGGAATCTGCCCTGTGTAGTCCCTATGAACCCAATGGGCTTGTAGGTCCACATTCTCGGTTACAACTGTCAAGAAGACCAGAAGGTTGCTGAGAATCTATAATGACAAAATTGTCGTATCCAAGAGGCCTGTAGCCCTAAAGAATGTGTGGAAATAGAATCCCAGATTCCAGATTAGCCATTGTAATGTGTCCATGTAGAATTCTTGGATTGGCGTCCCCCATAACACAGATTCTTTTTGTTCTCAGTAAGACTCCCGGAAGTTACCTGGCGACGTGGAAGTACAAACTCTTATATACCAATACTCATAAGCCCAAAGGGTCAGAAGGACCCTGAAATCCAAGATTGCTGGTTCCCCCTTAAGAATACGTCCTAAATATTTGGGAACACCTAATCCCAAGTTACGAATATCAATCTAAAATTCCAGCAGTAATTTCTGGATTAGGAGGTAAACCTGAAGTCAGAAATTACAAGAAAAATGGCGAGATGATTCCTTCGGGTTGTGGAATCTGGCCTTACAGCCTCCTGCAAAAAAAAGCCGAGCAGATGGCCAGATTCTCTGTTACAATTAAGAAGAGGAGCAGCAGGTTCCTGGGAATCAGTAATGACAGATTTGAGGTACATATACAGGAATTAGTTCTGAAGAGTATGGGGACTGGAACTCCAAATTCCTGATTAGCATTTAGAAAATTCCTGTAGGATTCTAGGTATGAGAACTATCTTAAGCCAGGGAAAAATTAACAACTGCCCAGAAGTTTGCTGATCACATGGAAACTGAATATCCTTGATCCACATTGGTAACATGAGTAGAAGCTTTCTTGGGACATAGTGTCCGAGATTCCTGTTTCGTTCTCAGAAGAACAAAGAGATGTTTCCCCGTTCCCTAGAAGTCCAGACACATGGCTCCCCATAGAAAGACTGCAGAATTCTCCAGTGGACTTGTAAACCAAGACCCGGGTGCCCTCCCCAAAATACCTTGTAAACATGGAGCAACATCTAAACTCAAACTCCTAATTCTGAATAGCTGAACTACCAGAAGTTTCTGGAGTACAAAATAACCTTGAATTCAGGGCTTACAGTAAAAAAACCCGAGATGATTGCTTGTGTCCTGGAATTTGGCGTTAGAGGATCCAGAATGTAAATCAAAGTGTAGAGCCATGTTTTTGTTTAAACTATCGAGAGGACCAGAATGTTGCGGGACTTCTGGAATGACTGATTCCTAATATGCACATAGGAAACAGCTGTGAAAAATATTGGGACGTCGAAGTCCCAGTCTTGTAGTCCTTACCAAGATACCCTGAACATTTTTGGAATTGAGGACTCGTGTAACCCAGATTCGTTATTCCTCCTTAGCAAGAGCCTGTGTAGTTTCCTGTATATGAGGACTCCCATTCCCCAGATTCCTGCTTCGAAATCCTGATTCTCGTTTAGCCCTTAGCAAGACGCCCAGTACATTTTTGGAATTGAGGACTTTTGAAAACCAGATTCCTTATCCGTTCTTAGGAAGAGGTTGTGTAGTTTCCTGTATATGAAGACTCCCATTACTGAGATTCCTCCTTCGAATCCCTGATTCTTGTTTAGCCCTTAGAAAGACGCACTGCAGATTTTAAGGATCAAGGACATGTGTAACCCGTATTCTTTGTTCGTCTTTAGCAAGAAGTTGTCAAGTTTTCGGTATATGAGGACTACCATTCTGCAGATTCGTGCTTCAAATCCCTGATACTTTTTTCTCCCTTTGTAAGACTCCCTGTACGTTTTGGGGATTTGAGGACTCGTGTAACCCAAATTACTTATTCTCCCGTAGTAAGAGGCAATGTAGTTTCACGTATATGAGTACTTCCATTACGCAAATTCCTGCTTAATTCTCAGCAATACCCGATATATTTCCTGATGAACATAGAATTCCAGTTGTTTGGATATCAATAGAAAAACTCCCATATAGTACCTGGGAACTGCAATCCAAGTATCCAGGTTCCCCTAACAGGACATCGTAAAAATGTGGAATATCCTAAACCAAATATCCCAATTCCCACCAGCTTGATGACAGGAAATTTCGGTATTTTGAGGAAACCTGAAGCGAGGGATCTTGCAGCAAAATGCCAATTGATACCTAGGGAACTGGATTATGGCCGAAAATGTTCATAAGAAACAAATGAAAGTGTAGTACCAGATCCTCCATTACAACGATTGAAAGGACTGGAATCTTCTTGGATCTGTGATAAGATATTTTAGGTATCCATGCAGCACGTAGCTTGGAGAAATGGAGGGATATACAAGCCCATATTCCTCATTAAACCTTATCAAGATGCCATATAGATTTTGATGATTGAGGACCACTGAACCGGCATTCTCTTCTCATTCTCAGCAAGATGCCCTGATTTTCCCTGGTGATCTGGATTCCAAAATTCTGTATGCAAATAGACAGATGCCCAGCTGTTTCCCAGGGACGTGGAATCCGTGATTCCTTGTTACTTTTAAAATATGTACTACATGCTTAGCTACTTTAAACCCCCAGGCCATATCAA
>NW_007257726.1:2256-2888 GCF_000164805.1 Carlito syrichta | reverse complement strand
CCGGAAAACGAGATATCTTATTCTTCCTTAGCAAGAGATTGTGTAGTTTCCTGTGTATGAAGACTCCAAATACCCAGAATTTTGCTCCGAAAACCTGATTCTTGTTTAGCCCTTAGCAAGACGCCCTGTAGATATTTAGGATTGAGCATATGTTAGCACAGATTTCTTAATGGTTCTTAGCAAGAGGCTGTGAATTTTCCTGTATATGAGGACTCTCATTCCTCAGATTCGTACATCAAATCCCTGATCTATTTTTATCCCTTAGTAAGACTTTTGGGATGTGAGGACTCATGTAACCCGTATTCCTTAATTTTCTGTAGCAGGTTGCCATGTAGGTTCCTGTATATGAAGACTCCCATACCGCAGATTCTGGCTTCATTCTCAGAAATTCGTTGAATATTTCCTGATGAACGTAGATTTACAGTTGTTTGGATATCAATAGGAAGACTTACATGTGGTACCTTGGAACTGTAATCCAAGTTCCCATAGTCCCCTTAACAAGACATTGTAAAAATGTTGAATATCATAATCTCAATATCCAATTGCTAGCAGCCAGACCACAAGAAAGTTGTATATTTTGAGGCAACCGGAAGTAAAGGATGTAGTAGCAAAATGCCAATTGATTCCGGGGA
>NW_007257726.1:0-740 GCF_000164805.1 Carlito syrichta | reverse complement strand
GTATATGAGGACTGCTATTACTATGTTGCAGATTCTAAACCGTGATTCTTGTTTAGCCCACAGCCGATGGCCTGTTGATTTTTAGGACTGAGGACTGCTATAACCCTGATTCTTTTTCTTCCTTGGCAAGGGGCCGTGTATTTTCCTGTATATCAGGAGTGTCAGTACATAGATACTGCTTTGAAACTCTCATATTTTAGCCCTTTCCAAGATTCTCTGTAAATTTTTGTGGTTGAGGACTCGTGTAACCCAGATTCCTTATTCATTCTTAGCAAAAGGTCATGCAGTAGCCTGTATATAAGGACTCCATTTCCCCAGATTCATTCTCGAAAACACCCTGATTCATGTTTAGCCCATATCAAGACGACCTGAAGTTTTTTGGGATTGAGGACACGAGTAACACAGATTCCGTATTATTACATAGTAATAGGCAGTTTTCTCTATGTGACAACTCCCATTACCCAGATTCCGAATACAAAAACCTGATTCGTGGTTACTTCTTAGGAAGACGGCCTGTAGTTTTTGGGATTGAGGACTCATGTAACCAAGGTTCCTTATACTTACTTAGCAATAGGATGTGTAGTTTGCTTTATGTGACGACTCCCATTACCCAGCATCCTGCTTCACTCTGCAGAATGCCGAGACAGTTCCTGGTGACCAATAATTCCAGATATTTGGATATCAAGAGAAAGACGCCCATAATGTTCTTTGATAACTGGAATCCAAGATTCCTGGTCCCC
>NW_007257725.1:0-6631 GCF_000164805.1 Carlito syrichta | reverse complement strand
CACCACCACAACCAGTTCATTTGGGCTGGAGGATAGAGAAGAGGTCTCCCCGAGTTGACTGGGTACATCTCAGACCCCTGGGCTTGGGCCAGCAACTGGCCTCAGTCTCCCAAATAGCTGGGATCATGAGGTTTAGCCCCTGAGACTTTCCTCCATCCTTTGTTGAAAGTGAACCAGAAGGCCAGTCGTTGTAGCCCACACTTGGAATCCCAGTGCTCTGGGAGGCCCAATCAGAATGATGGCAGAAGCCCAAGAGCTCAAGGCCAGTCTGGGTCATGCAGGGAGACCCTGTCTCCGCACTCATCCAAACAGGGGGCCTGGTGTTGTGGTGCCCGTCTTCCCTGACACTCCAGAGGCTGAGGCAGGAGGGTCTCTGGAGCCCACAATTTCGAGGCTGGCGTGAACAACGTTCATGTCCCCAGGCCCCAGCCTGGACCACAAAACCAGATCCTGTCTCCAAAAACAAGAGAATTGTACACAGATTCTTAACTGCATGTAGTGTGTTCAAAGGGTGACTGGCTTTAGGGCCAGAAAAAATGGGACTGGGGGGAAGAAATGTACCTGGGTGAGCGATACATCCCTGGCCTTTCTTGGCATAAAATCCGAATTGCCGACAGAGAGCCAGTCTGGCTGGGCCACATTTCTAACCTTGGAGAGGAGAGCCTGGAGGAACCCCTCCAGGGGACCTCGGGAACTCCCATACCAAAGTGGGGGCAGTCATTTGTGGGGGGATAGGGCAGGAAGGTGCCATGCTTGGGGGTCCCTCATTTATGGGGGGGTAGGACTGAGGGCAGAAGTTTTGCTGGTGAATTGGTCTCTTTGTTGACTTAGGTCTTTCTTTCTTTCTTTCTTTCTTTCTTTCTTTCTTTCTTTCCTTCCTTCCTTCCTTCCTTCCTTCCTTCTTTCTTTCTTTCTTTCTTTCTTTCTTTCTTTCTTTCTTTCTTTCTTTCTTTCTTTCCTTCTTTCTTTCTTTCTTTCTTTCTTTCTTTCTTTCTTTCTTTCTTTCTTTCTTTCTTTCTTTCTTTCTTTCTTTCTTTTCCTCTCTCTCTCTATTGTGTCCTCACTAGGTAACCCTGGCTGCTCTCAAACTGCCCAACACGGACCTTCCTCTAGGCCTCAGCCTCTCAAACTTCTGTGATCACAGGCTTTCAATTTTGCTGACATCCTGGTCTTCCTGCCTAATCTTGAACTCTGGGCCTGAGACAATCCTCCTGCTGAGGCCTGCTCTCACCCAAGGTTTTCTGGATTTGTATTGGGGTCAAGGTTGGGGCTTGCTATGGTGTCAAGCCTGGTCTCACCTCCCAGGCTCTGGCCATCTTCCCATCTCAGTCTGCCTGAGTGCCAAGGAGACAGGCATGAGATTCCCTGCTGCCCCCCTCCCGATGGTTTGAAGTCACACCCTCCTTTACCCAAGATGGCCCCTGGGAGGAGTGAGTGGGTCCATCATGGGGATCAAGGCGGTGGAGGGGTGTGCACCCCAGCAGAGACATGCCCCTGAACCAGTTGTGCCCCAGGGGCAGGCTCAGTGGTCTGCTCCGGGTGCTCTCTACAGGTTCCCGGGTGATCTGAAGCATATGGGCCTCATTGTGTGGGCCCGAGAATTGTGTGAAGGACTGGCAGGGAGCACATGCCTGTACCCACAGTGCTTTTGGAAGCTGAGGTGAGAGGATGACCTTAGCCCCCGGGTTTGAGACCAGTCCGGGAACTTTGGTGAGACCTCATTTCTACAAAATGAGCCAAGCGTGGTGGTGCACACCAGTCGTTCCAGCCACTCATGAGGCAGCGGCGGGAGTATCACTGGAGCCCTGCTGGTGGAGGCCACATTGGCCATTATCATTCCCCTGTGCTCCATGTTGGGCAACAGTTTGGGACTCAGAATCAGAATAATAATATCAACCACCATCACCACAACCATAGGCCGGCCTCAGTGGCTCAGAATGGCATCCTGGCCCTTCAGAGATCGAGGCAAGTGGATGGCAAGAGTCTGCAGGTTCAAGACCAGCCCGAGACACTGGCCAGACCTCGTCTCAGTCATCAAAGGTAAATCCAAAGATTAGCTTGACGAGGCCCAGGCGAGTGGACGGCCTGAGCATGCAGTTTCGACACCAGCCTGGAACACGGGGCGAGACCTCATCTCAGTCATGAAAAATAAATTCAAAGATTAGTCGGGTGTGGTGGTGCAGTCCTGTGGTTCCAACCACTCGGTGGGCCAAGTCGGAAGAATTACCTGAGCCCGGCAGGTGGAGTCTGTGGTGGCCGCGAGCATGCCTCTGCACTCCGGACTGGGCAACAGAGGAGGATTCTGACTCCAAATGATAATCACCTCCACCACCACCACCACCACCCCTGGCACACAGCATGAGGAGTCACCCTCAGGGATGGGACAGGAAAGGACACTCTTTGCCCTGTCATTCGGGGGGTTTCAAAAGTGGCCACTGGTATGTCCTCCTGTGCTTCATGCACTCACCCCAGAAGGCCTGCTCCACCGTCCATGCTCATGACCAACAGCAAAGATGTATGTGAGCTCATGAAACAGATGTCCTCGAGCTACGGCAGCTGTTGGGCACAGGACAATAAAGGCGGTCTGGCAATGCTGTGGCCAGCCCTCGTTCTGGTCATTCTGTCTGCCACCTTCAGATGGGGAAGACCCCTTCCTCTCCCGATCAATTCATTGTTCACTGCCCACGTGGACCATTCCCTGGGGAGACCTGGATGCCTGTCCTGATGCAGGTCGAAGGCATCTTTCTTTGTCACTGAAGCCTAGATCCGACGGGTTGGGGTGTGGCAGTACGATCGTGGCTCCCGGGGTCTAAACTTGAGGGACTCAGGCTGTTTTTCCACCTTGGTCCCTGAGCAGACAGGACTCCAGGGGCCAACATGCCTGACTCGTTTTTGGGGACCTCTAGCCGAGATGAGGTTTGGCCACTTTGCCCAGGCTTGTCTCCAAACCCTGGGCTCAGGCAGCCTCCTGCATCAGTCTCCCAGGGTGTGTGGCTGAAAGCCATTAGTCACGGTGCCTGGCCTGGACTCACACGTTCTGTCAGTGAGAGTGATGCAAAGGAATACCCTGGGATGGAGCCACCGCATCTGGTGTATCCGGGGCCATGGGAAGGCCACCTGTGACTCCAGTGTTTGCCTTCCAGGGAGCAATGAGGTCTTGTTACGTGTCCCAGGCTGGTATCAAACACCCAGGATCCAGTGGTCCCCCACCTCGGTCTCCCAAAGCCACAACCCAAATGTCTACCGATAAACTGTGTTTTGGGAACTCTAGGCCCAAGCCTGGGACCTCCTTCCCAAAAGATCTTTGTCTGTTCATGATGATCCCAACTCCATAGACAAGTGGATGCTTTTCCTTTTTTTCTTCTTTTCCTTTTTTTCTTTGAGTAGGACTCTCACTCCATTGTCCATGCTGGAGGGCAGTGGCTCTCTGCTGGCCCCTGAGGCCTCAGCCCACAGGGTTCCAGCAAGATTTCCCTTTTGAGGATCTGGAAAGACAGCCACATGCCAGCATACCTGGTTCATTTGTGATGGAGGGTAGAGATGAGGAAATGGCGAGTTGTCTGAGTGTTTCTTGGCCCACAGGCTTGGGATGGCCATTGACCTTAGCCTACAAAAGCAATGGCATGATGAGGCTGAGCCCCGAGACCGGTATTGATCCTTTGTCAAAACATACCAGAAGACCTGGCACGATGGCCCATGCCTGTAATCCCAGCACTCTGGGAGGCCGAGTTGGGAGGATGACTGGAGCCCAGGAGCCCAAGGTCAGCCCAGGCCACACAGGGAAATCCCATTTCCACATCCATCCAAACAGGGTTTTGGTTTCTAGGTGCTCATTATTCTGCCACTCTGCAGGCTGAGATGGGAGGATTGTCGGAAACCACGATTTTGAGGCTGGTGTTTACCAATGGTTGTGTCCTCAGGCCCCAGCCTGGGCCACTTAATCTGACCCTGTCTCCAAAAGCATTTGGATCACACACAGATTCTATACCACGAATGGTGTGTTCACAGGGTGACTGGATTTAGAGCCAGGAAAAGTGGAATTGAGGGGGCAGAAATGTCCCAAGGTGACTGATGTGTCCCAGGCCTTTCTTGGCAGAAGGTCCTCATTGCCGAGTTGGAAGGTTGGCCTGCCTGGGGCACATTTCTCACCTCGGAGAGGAGAGCCGACAGGAACCTGGCCAGGGAGCCTCGGGAACTCCCGCACCAAAGTGGGGGCAGCAATTGGGGGGTTGGGGTTATAAGGTGCCGAGTTTGGGGTACCCCACTGTAGGGGTGTTGGGGGAAGGACTAGGGCAAGAAGTTTTGCAGGATAATGGATTTATGTCTTTCTTCCTTCCTTAATTTCTTTCTTTTTTCTTTCCTCTCTAGGTTGTGCATGCTGAACTCAATCTGCATAAGTCAGGCCATTCTCTGGACCTGAGCCTCCCTAACTGCTGGGATCACAGACTTTCCATTTGGTCGACATCCTGGTCTTCCTGCCTGGTCTTGAACTCTGGCCTGGAAGTGATCCTCCTGCTGAAGACTGCCCTCACCCAAGGTTTTCTGGATTTTTCTTGGGGTCAAGGTGGGTGTTTGCTATGGTATCCAGCCTGGTCTCCAGCTCCCGGGCTCCAGACATCTTCCTGTTTTGACTTCCGCATGTGCCAAGAAAACAGGCTTGAGTTGCCAGGACATCCCCACCCCTCCAGGGGTTTGAGAGTCAAGCCCTCCCTTTCCAGAGGCAGCCCCTGGGAGGAGCTAGCAGGTCCACTCTGGGAAGCAAGGCATGAGGTAAGGTGGGCACCCCAGCAAAAAAAATCCATGTGCCAGGCGCTCCCCCCTGGGAGAGCTCAGCAGATGAATCTGGATGCCCTGTCTGGGGTCCCAGGTCATTGGAAGGGAGCAGAACACGTGGTGGAGCCTTGAGAGGAGTGTGGAGTTCGGGAGCATGGACTCAGACCTGCCATCCCAGCACTCTGGTAGGCCGAGGAAAGAGGATGGCCTGAGCCAATGAGTTTGAGACAAGCCCGGACACCTTGGCAAGGCATCATCTCTACAAGAAGCCAAAAATATGAGGTAAGCTTGGTAGCACAGGCCTTTCGTTCCAGCAACTTTGGATAACGTGGTGGGAGTATCACTGGAGCTGTCAGTGGAGTCCCCTTGGCTGAGAGCAGGCCCCTGCACTCTGGCCTTGATGACAGAGTGGGACTCTGACTCAGAATAATACTAACGACCCCTACCATCACAACTACAGGCCATGCTCAGGGGCTCAGTCTGGCATCCTGGCCCTTCAGAGGCCCAGGCGAGTGGATGGCCTAAACCTACGTTTTTGACAGCATCCAGGGACATGAGGAAGACCTCTTCTCGGCCATCAAAAATAAATCCAAAGATTAGCCAGGCATGGTGGAATAGTCCTGTGGTTCCAGCCACTTGGGGAGCCAAGGCTGGAGGATCACCAAGTCAGGCAAGTGGAGTCCACAGTTGTGAGCATGTCCCTGTGCTCTGGCCTGAAAGACTGAGCAGGATACCGACTCCAAATAATAATAATCACCATCGCCACAACCACCACCACCCCTGACACTTAGAGTGAGGAATCACCCTCAGGGATGGGAGAGGAAAAGGCACTTTCTAGCCTGTCGTACACAGGAGGTTTCAAAGGTGGCCACCAGGCACGTCTGTCCAGTGTCTTCGGTCACTCACCCCAGAAGGCCACCTTCCACCCTCCACACTCACGCCCCATGGGAAAGACACATGTGAGCTCCCAGAACAGACTGCCCCGAGTTAGGGCAGCTGACGGGCACAGAGCAATCAAGGTGGTTTGTCAACACCATGGCTAACCCAGATTCTGGAAGCCTGATCTCCCACCTTCATGCAGGGGGAAGTCCCCTGCCTCTCCCAATCACTACATCATCGCCTGCCCATGTGGACCTTTCCCTGGGGAGGCGTGGTTGCCTGTCATGATGCCTGTGGAAGGCCCCTTTAATTTTCACCAGAGTCACCGTAGACCAGGCTGTGACATGGCGACAGGACTGTGGCTCCTGGTCCCTCGACCTGTGGTGCTGATGTGGTCATCCTGCCTAGGCCCCTGAGCAGCCAGGACTCTGGTGGCCACTATGCCTGACTGTATTTTCAGGATCTCTCACTGAGATGAAGTTTGGCCGTGTCACCCAGACTTGTCTCTGATCCATTGACTTAGGCAGCCTCACCCTCGACCTCCAAGGACATGGGGCTGATGAGTGTGAGCCATGGTGCCTGACCTGGACTCACAAGTTCTATCATCGGATTCAATGCAAAGGAACGCTCTGGGATGGAGGTCACCACATCCTGTGAAGCTGACACCGCGAGTGCCACCATCGGACCTCCAGTGTTTGCATTCCAGGGAGCGATGAGGTCTCACTACGTGGCCCAGGCTGGTCTCAATGTCCCAGGCTTTCCCGACCCCCACCTTGGCCTGCCAAAGCCCCAGCCCCATTGTCTGCTGATCCACCATCTTTCGGGAATTGTAGGAGCAAGGCTGGGGGCCTTCTTCCCAAATGATCTCTGTCAGTTCATGATGATCCCAACTCCATACACAAATGGATGCTCATCTATTTTTTCCTTTCTTCCTTTTTACCTTTGAGTTGGAGTCTCACTCTGTCACCCAGGGAGGAGG
>NW_007257724.1:2646-4416 GCF_000164805.1 Carlito syrichta | reverse complement strand
CCAGCTACACAGGATGCAGTGGCCTCCATTACAGGGTGTTCCTTTGTGTCACCCCCGCAGACAGAACCTGCAAGTCCAGGCCGGGTACCATGGCTCACTACAGTCAGCCTTGTGCCTTGGGAGTCCTAGGCTGGTGAGCCCCAGAGTCAGAGACCAGCCCAGGTGATGTGGCCAGACCTTGGTTCAGCTAGAGGTCTCTAAATTAGAGATAGATGTGGTGGTCATCAGAGTTCTGGCTTCTCGGGGGTGGAGGCAGGAGGATCGCTTGAGCTCCACTTGTAAATGCCCAGGGAACCACGATCTGGTTTCCACACCCCAGCCCATCCAATGGAGGTAAAAAAGACACCTCCCATGAGCATCACGATGGGCGTCCAATTCTCCCCAGGTAAAGGTTAGCATGGGCGGAGGATGATGGAGTGATCATGAAGGAATGGGCCCTCCCCCTGCCCTAAGGTGACAGACCAGACGACTGGAACCTGCGCTGGCCATGGCATTGCTGGACCACCTTAATCACTCTTTGCGCAATGGCCGCCCAAACTCAGGACCTTCTGTTCCTTGAGCTCACATGCGTCTTTTGCATGTGGCACAGGTTTGGAGGGTGGAGGCAGGCCTTCTGGGACACGTGGCCAAAGTTTCTGTATGGAATTGCCCGATGACCGCATTTGAATCCTCCCACAAATGACAGGCGGGAAAGTGTATTTTCCTCTCTCATCCCTGAGGGTGATTCCTCACGTTAGGTGGCAGGAATCATGGTGGTGGTTGTGATTATTATTCATCGGAGTCAGAATCATGCTCTGTTGTCAAGGCTGGAGCACAGGGGCATGCTTATGGCCACTGCAGACTTCCCTTGCTGGGCTCAGGCAATCCTCCCGCTTCGGTCCCCTAAGTGGTTGGAACCACAGGCCTGTACCACCATGCCTGGCTAATATTTGCATTTATTTTTGATGACTGAGACGAGGTCTCATCCTGTGTCCCAGGCTGATGTCAAACCCATAGGCTCAGGCCATCTACTCGCCTGGGCCTCTGTAATACCAAGATACCAGGCAGAACCACTGATTCTGGCCTGCGGTTGTGGTGTTGGTGGTGGCTGGTACAATTATTCTGAGACAGAGTCCTGCTCTATCACCTAGGCTGGAGCGCAGGGGCCTGTGCTCGGCCACCATGGCCTCCACCAGCTGGGTTTCAGCGATAATTCCCTTGTGACCTCCTGAGTGTCTGGTACAACAGACGTTCCCCACCACTCATTTTGTTGGCTACTTGTAGGTACTAGGTCTTGCCATGGTTCCCGGTCTGATCTCAAACCCAGGGACTCAGTCCATCCTCTCACCTTGGTCACCCAGAGCACTGGGATATCAGGCATGAGCACCTGTGCCTGGCCTCTACTCCCCTCTCGGGACCAAGCATGAGCCCCACTCCCTTCCAACAACCCGGGACACTGGATAAGGCAGCCGCAGTCATTGGATGAGCCCTCCCCAGGGAGAATGCCTGAGGCAGAGATGTGTCACCACTGGGGCGACCACCCCTCTGCCTGCCTCATTTACCAGAATTGAACCACTCGTTTCTCCCAAGGGCCATCTTTGGGAAAGGGAGGGCCTGACTCTTAAGCCATCAGAGGAGCGGGGCTGGCCTGGCGTCTCATATCTGTCACCTTGGCATTTGGGGAGACCAGGACGTGAAGAAAGCTGGAGCACAGGACCTCAAGGCGAGGCTGGACACCATAGCAAGCCCCTACCTCGATCACAAGCAAAACCCAGAAAACCTTGGGTGAGG
>NW_007257724.1:727-2230 GCF_000164805.1 Carlito syrichta | reverse complement strand
AAAGAAAGAAAGAAAGAAAGAAAGAAAGAAAGAAAGAAAGAAACAAAGAAAGAAGGAAATCCATTCTCCTGGAACACTCCTGCCCTCAGTACTTCCCCCTACCACCTTCCACATGTGAGGGTCCCCCAAGCTCGGCACCCTCCAGCCCCAACACCCCCTCAATTCTTGCCCCTGCTTTGGTGCAGAAGTTCCTGAGGCTCCCTCTCCGGGTTCCTGCCGGATCTCCACTCTGAGGTGAGAAATGTGTCCCAGGCAGGCTGACATTCCAACTCAGCAACGAGGATCTTCCACCAAGAAAGGCAAGGGAAACATTCCTCACTCAGGGATATTTCTTCCCCCCAATCCAATTTTCCTTAATCTAATGTCAGTCTCACTGTGAAAATCCTACAAAATTTGGGAATCTGTGTATGATTCTGATGTTTTTGGAGAAAGGGTCTGGCTCTGTGGCACAGGTTGGTTCCTGGGGCCATGACTGACATTCACTGCCAGGCTAGAGGTTGCAGGCTATGGTGATCCTCCTGCCTCAGGCTCCAAGGTGGCCCAGAAGACAGGCACCGTAACCCCAGACCTCCTGTTATGGATGGGTGTGGATACAGGGTCTCCCTGCATGTCCCAGGCCTGCCTTGGGCTCCTGGGCTCCAACAATCCTCCCACCTCGGCCTCCCAGTTCTGGGATTCCAGCCATTGGTCACTATGCCCAGTCTTCTGGTACATTTTTGATGAAGTTTTGAGGTCAGCTCGGAGGCTCATCCTCATCATCCCAGAGCTTTGGGAGGCCAAGTTCAGTGGCCGGACTGAGTTCACAGTCCAAGACCCCCCAGGGAAACTTAAGAGACTTCATCTCTACCTCCATCCCAAGGGAGCTGGGCGTGGTGGCATGTACCTGTCATTCCATCTCCTCAGAAAGTCATGTAAAGCCTTGCCAGAACATGGCAGGCTGAGACTGTGGTGGCCAGGACCAAGCCACCATCCTCCAGCCTGGGCAATGGAATGAGACTCTGACTCAAAGAAAAAAAACAAAAAGGAAAAAAGATGCACGTTCATTTGTGAATGGAGCTGGGATCATGGTGAACAGACAGAGATCATTTGGGAAGGAGGCCCCAGCTTTGGGCCTAGAGGACCCAAATGATGGTTGTCAGCAGACAATTGGGCTGTGGCTTTGGGAAGCCGAGGTGGGTGAATGCTGGATTCCGGGAGTTGGAGACCAGACTGGGCCACGTAGTGAGACCTTGTCACTCCATGGAATGCAAACACTGGAATCACACGTGGTGGCACTCGCAGTCCCAGCTTCACTGAATGTGGTGGATACCATCCCGGGCCGATCCTTTGCCAACAGAATGTGCGAGTCCAGGATGGGCACCATGGCTCACAACCATCAGCCCTGCACCCTGGGAGGCAGAGAAGAGAGGTGGCCTGAGCCCAGGGATCGGAGACCAGCCCGGGCGATGTGGCCGGGCCTTGCCTTGGTGAGAGGTCCCGAAAACTGAGTCAGGCATGATGGTT
>NW_007257724.1:0-707 GCF_000164805.1 Carlito syrichta | reverse complement strand
CTTGAGCTCAAGCACGTCTTTCCTGTGCAACACAAATGTGGAGGGTGGAAGCAGGCCTTCTGGGGCACTTAGCCAAAGGCTTGGGACTGACATGCCCAACTGACCCCTTTGAAACCTCCCATGAATGACAGGCCAGAAAATGCCTTTTCCTCTCCCATCCCTAAGGGTGACTCCTCGCATTGGGTGTCTGGTGGTGGTGGTGGTGGTGGTGATTATTATTTGGATTTGGAATCCCACTCTATTGCTCATGCCGGAGCACAGGGGCATGGTCATGGCCACTATGGACTCCACATACCAGGCTCAGTGATCCTTCTGCCTCGGCCCCTAGAGTGACTAGAATGACAGGCCTGCCCCACCATGCCCAGTTATTCTTTAGATTTATGCTTGATGGCCGAGACGAAGCCTCACCCTGTGTCCAGGGCTGGTGTCAAACCTGCAGGCTCAGAGAGTCCACTCTCCTGGGCCACTGAAGGGACAGGATGCCAGGATGAGCCCCTGAGCACGGCCTGTGGTTGTGGTGGTGGTGGTGGGTGGTATTATTATTCTAAGTCAGAGTTCTGCTCTGTCACCTAGGCTGGAGCTAAGGAACTGACTCTTGGCCACCATGGCCTCTACTGACTGGACTCTAAGGATACTCCCACCATGTCCTACCGAGTGACTGGAACGAAATGCCTGAGCCACTAAGATGGTTCCATTTTTTTTGGCTT
>NW_007257723.1:0-11017 GCF_000164805.1 Carlito syrichta | reverse complement strand
CTATGAATCCCTAAGCCAAGAACAGACATCACAAGAGAGGTGGGGAGAGGTAGACATAATGAATGTGGGAAATTTTGCAACAGAACTTCCCTCTGAAAATGAAAATATCTCTATGGATTTTTGTTCCTAGAAATCATCCTCCAAACCGACTCAGGCACTACTTTACTTTCCTTGTCTCCACCCTCTTCCATAGGCCATCTCTTTTGCTCCAGCCAGAGGGATCTGTTACCTAGCAACTACCCTTCAACAAAAACAGGAGCCAAGATGAAGTCAGGATTCTGACATCTCCTGCTCCCTAGCACTCACAGGACAAACTTTAAACAGAGCTAAGAAATATACAGTTTCCATCAGACCTGGGACTCAGAGGCTAAGGAGCTTTGCAGGGTTGTCTGCACTCAATGTTACTAAATAGTCATCCTAGACTACCCCAATCTTTGGTTCTTATTAAATGTTAATGCTACAAGGACTCAAAGCACTGCAGGAACCACTGCATCCTCCAGCTCCTATCCAATCTTTTCCTCAGTTATGGTATAAACATGATGGCAATGATAAACTGGATTTAGGCTAATACATCTTCCAGTCTAGGTGTTTGTCTTAGCACCCGAAGATCTGACACCTGTGGTCACCTCCTCAGGGACAGTCCTGACACCTCATCTGAAGTTAGCCCCTCCTTATTACCCAGGATTTGTCTCTTTCCTGATGATTTTATTACTTACAGTTGTTTTGTCTCATTACTTTCATTGGTATCTGCCTATATGAAGATAGGGCCCCTGATTACTGTTTTATCCTCAGCCTCCAAAGGCTGATACAAATAAGGCATATAATTGATATTTATTGTATGGATATGATAGGATGCTGAAAGAAAATCATGTTGAGGCCCTTGTATATAAGTGGCAAGACACCTAGATATTACCTTGGAGTTGCATGAAAGAGGCCTCTTGAATGCTCTCTGACACTGGGAGTCTACAGCCAGAAAAGAGATGTGCTCACCATAAATTCTGCCTCTGGTAAAGCAAGGAACAACATACTTTGAAGAACATCCATTTCAGCCCCCAAAAATTGTCATGTTGTTAAAACATTAACTTTAAATCACTTCATGAGATAAGTGGAGGTTATTTCCATGAAAGAAATATTAAAAGGAAAAAGAAAATGACTTAGTAAAGATAGAACTGAATTTTTAAATAAAGCAATCCCTAAGAGCTATTTCTGGTTCAATCCTCTTGTATCAGATGAAAGCAACACACTTCTACAGCCCCAGGCTCCTAGGCTCTGACAACTGACAGAGTTTGCACATGAACCAGGTGGAACAGAGTCTTGGTATTATTATAAAGTTGTGTACTAATGATAATCTTGGTCTACATAGGTGTAATAGCACTCTTTGGGCAGTATGGTTGATTGTTTAATAACCAAGTACCTTTAATACACAATCCTGTGCAATGTGAATTTGCTGTACTTCCTATGCAGAGATGGAACTGATTTCTCCATCCCTTGCATCTGGGCTAGCCTCATGACTTGCTGTGGCCGACAGGACATGGTAGAAGTGAAGCTGGGCGATTCCAAAGCCTAGGCCTCAAAAGGCCCAAAGCTCCCACTTTTGCCCTTCTGAAAAGCTGCTCTCAAACTGCCACCACATGGAGAAGCCCAGAAAGATAAAAGACCACATGAATGGAGGCTCTGCTGTCCCTGGCCCCAAATGTAGCTGCATGAGTGAGCCCAAGAGAAGACAACAGAATTGCTTACTCAATCCACTGAGTAAAAAGAAATAAATACTGTCATCTTCCAGCTCAAAGGTTTGAGGTGACTTGCTATATATACCACAACAGATAAAAGATACAGGCAGATTAACTGGGGTTTATATAATTTTTAAAATGAGCTTCCAGAATAATTAAAAACTTTTCTTAAACAACAGGCAAAAATCTAGGTTGCTGGAACTCAGGAAAAGCAATTACCTTTGGATAGGGAGAATGAGGTAGAGATGAGAAGCGAGCTTGCTGGGATGCTAATAATTTTTATTTCGGCTACAAAACATGAGTGTGTTCACTGTGTAACAATTTATCACTTCTGAGCTATGTTCTTTTCTAGATACATGTCAAACTTACTTTTTTTTTTGAGTAGGAGTCTCACTCTGTCAGCCAGGCTGGAGTACAGTGGCACACTCATGGCCACCGCAGCCTCAACCTGCTGGACTCAGGCAATTCTTCCACTTCAGTCTTCCAAGTAGCTGGAACTGCAGGCACGTGCACCACACATGGCTGATTTTTTGATTTACTGTAGAAACGAGGTCTCATCAAGTTGCCCAGGCTGGTCTCAAACCCTTGGACTCAAGCAATCCTCTTGCCTCAGCCTCCCAAAGTGCTGGGATTACAGGCATGAGCCACTGTGCCCAGCTAAACTTATATTTTATGTGTTTAAAATAAGCATCTCTTGGCAAAATCTCTTTGAGAAACACGAATATGTGTCTAAAGGAAATAAATTATCATGCCCATAAATTTCCTCAGAGAGGCATACCTATACAGCACACACAAATCTCATTTGTAAAACTGAACATAGCTTGTTAAATGTGAGCATGTTTCTTCCTTGCCAAAAGCATGACTGTCCCATTTATGAGTCTAAAGATGGTCCCCAAATCCCTGAAAACTTACCAATGCCAAAGGCAAGATATGTTCAACAGCTGGTTTGAAATTTTCACATTGTCTCAGAAAGAGCATGTAAACTTTTTGCAAAGTAAATGGTCCTCAGAGCTTCTTTGCTTATGGGTATGCTCTGTTGGTAGATTATACAACCGCATAAGGAAAGTGGTCATGTCTTATTCTCATCTCACTGTCCCAACGCCTCCAGCCCCATTGCATGACCCTTGTTCACAAAGAAAAAAAAAACTCAGTAAATGTCTGTGCTTGGTAGGATGTCCCCAAAGCCCTTAAAAATGTTTATGCCCTTTGACCAAGTAATTCCTCTTCAAGGAGTTTGTTTGAAGGAGATTATTTTAAATGGGGGAAAAATGTACATTATGGTCTTTAAAATAGAAAAAAAAGGCTGGGTTTGGTGGCTCAGCCTGTAATCCCAGAGCTTTGGGAGGCCAAGGTGAGTGGATTGCCTGAGCCCACGGGTTCAAGACCCACCTGGGCAACTTGGCAAGACCTCACCTCTACAGTAAATAAAAAAAAAAAATTAACCAGGCGTGGTAGTGTGCACCTGGAGTTCCAGCTACTTGGAAGACTGAGGCGGAAGGATCGCCGGAGCCCAGCAGGTCGAGGCTGCAGTGACTGGGAGCATGCCACTGCACTCCAGTCTGGGTGACGGAGTGAGACCCCAACTCAAATAAATAAATAAATAAATAAATAAATAAACAAATAAATAAATAAAATAGAAAAAAAAACTTAAAAAGGAAACACCCTAAATGCTTAAAGTTAAGAGATGAGATAAGGAAATTTTACTACTTCCATTAAGTAGAAATAGTACAAAAATATTTTAAATGACATCAACAAGTCTTTTTAAAAACATCGTTTTAGTAGTAGTATTTTTTAGAGATAGAGTTTCACTCTGTCACCCAGGCTAGAGTGCAGTGGTCCGATCATAGTTCACTGCAGTCTCAAACTGCTGGGCTAAAGTGATCCTCCTGCCTCAGCTTCCTGAGTAGTTGGAACTACAAGCCCATCACCCTAGCTTTTAAAATAATTTTTTTGGTAGAGATGGTATTTTCCTATGTTACCTAGGCTGGTCTTGAACTCCTGGCCACAAGTGATCCTCCTGCCTCAGTCTCTCAAAGAACCACCATGCCCAGCAAAAAGCATTTTTAAAAAATGGTCAGAAGTTTTCTCTTTGTGGTAGAATTTCAAGTGTCTTTTATTCTACTGCCTAACAATTTTCTGTACTTTTCAAATTTTCTGCAAGGTATAAGTATGCTTCACTTTTACTTTTATAACCAGAGAGAAAAGAATTAAAAAACTAGGGAAAAAGTGTTGAACTGAAGCTAATTAACATTATAATCTATTTCTTTTTGTCAATCTTTTTTGTTTTGAGTTGGGGTCTCACTCTGTCACCCCAGCGTGCAGGTGCACGCAGGCTCAACGCCACCCCAGCGTTGACCTGCTGGGCTCTGGCGATCCTCCCGCCTCAACCATTCAGAACTACAGGCATGCGCTACAACACTCAGCTAACTTTTGATTTGTTGTAGAACCAAGGTCTCCCCAAGTTGCCCGGGCTGGTCTCGAGCCTACGAGCTCAGGCAATCCACTCACCTCCGTCTCCCAAAGTACTGGGATTACAGGCTAAGCCACTGAGCCTGGCCAATCACATTTTAAAAAATTTTAATAGCTTTAGGAGGTACAAACAGTTTAGGTCTGGGCTTTAAGTGTACCCACCACCTTCACCTGTGCACACTGTACCTAACAGGTGTTTTTTTTTTTTGTCCCTCCACCTCTTCACCTTGCTTCTGAGTCTTCAGTGTCCATTATATCATTCTCTATGTCTTTTTATATCCTTAGTTTCACTCCCACTTACAAGTGAAAACATGTAGTATTTAGGTCTCTGTTCCTGAGTTAGTTCACTTAGGATGATGTTCTCCAATTTCATCCAAGTTGCTGAAGAAGACATTACTTCATTCTTTTTAATAGCTGAATAGCATTTTATAGTGTATATATGCTACATTTTCATTATCCACTGATTGGCTGATGGACATTTGGGGTGATTCCACACCTTTACAACTGTGAATTGTGCTGCAACAAACATGCGGGTACAGGTGTCTTTTTAATATAATGACCACTGTTCTTTGGATAGATACCTAGTAGTGGGATTGCTGGATCAAATGGTAGATCTACTTTTAGTTGTTTGAGAAAGCGCCATACTGCTTTCCATAGAGGTTGTACTAATTTACACTCCCACCAACAGTGTGAAAGTGTTCCCTTTTTTCTGCATCTGCATTACCATCTATTTGGGTTTTTTTTGGATTTTTTAAATAATGGCCATCCTGAATGGTATAAAGTGGTATTTCATTGTGGTTTTAATTTATATTTCCTTGATGATGAGTGATATTGAGCATTTTTTTCATATGTTTATTGACCATTTGTATATCTTCTTTTGAAAGATATCTGTTCATGTCATCTGCCCACTTTTTAATAGGGTTATTGGTTTTTTCTCTTGCTGATTTGTTTGAGTTCTTTGTAGATTCTGGATATTTGTCCTTTGATAAACACAAAGTTTGCAAATATCTTCTCCCATTCTGTAGGTTGTCTATTTGCTCTATTTATTTCTTTTGCTGTACAGGAGCTTTTTAATTTAATTAAGTCCTGCTTGTTAATTTTTGTTTTGTTGCATTTGCTTTTGAGATTTTAGTCATCAATTCTTTGTGCAGGCCAATGTCCAGAAGAGTTTTTCCTAGGTTTTCTTCTAGTATTTTTATGGTTTCAGGCCTGACATTTAAGTCTTTAATCCATCTTGACTTAATTTTTATATATGGGGAGAGACAGGGATCGAGTTTCATTTCTGCATGTAGCTATCCAATTTTCCCAGCACCATTTGCTGAATAGGGTATCCTTTCCCCTACAATCTATTGCTAACATCCTTTGCCTAGAATCATCATTTCAGCTACCTTCAACATCTGACTAGATTCAACTTCCACTGAATCCCAGTGATCTATTTTTCTTTCTTTCCTTCTAGGATATAAGCTCTTCACTATCTTTGTAAACTCAATGCCCAACACAGTGTCTTGCTCTTACATTTTGACTGATAGCTACATGATGTCAGGATAAGAATAAGATGACTTACCCAAACTGCAAGGCTGCAGGATACGTCCTTAGATGTCTCATGCTTGTTACACAAAAAGACCTCAAATAAGTCGTCATCTTGAGCTGTCATAACAAAATACTACAGACTAGATGGCTTAAATGAGAAAACTTTATTTTCTCACAGTTCTGGAGGCTGAAAGTCTGAGATCAGGGTAACAGCAGGGTCAGGCTAGTAAGGGCTCTCTTCCTAGTTTGCAGAGGGCTCCCTTCTTGATGTGGGTTCATTTGACCTCTTTTTTGTGTGGAAAGAGAGATTAATCCGATGTCTTTTTGTATAAATACACAAATTCTGTCACATCACAGCCCTACCATTATGACCTCACTTAACCTATCTCCAAATATAGTCATATTAAGACTTAGGCATTCAACATGTAAATATTGATGGGGGACACAATTCAGTTGAGTCTTTATTAAATGGAAACTGACAACACTTTACATCACCAGTGGATCACTAAGTTGACACCAAAAGTAAACTATTATCTGTGACTATCGGAAAAATAGCATGAAAAATTTTATCCCTGTGTCCAGGAACAGGGCACACCAAAGGACATGTGTGATGTTTTGGTATGTCTTTGCAATTTAATGGACAACAGAGAGTCAAGGAAGAATTTGGGCGTGAACGTGATGTGTCCAAACCCATGTATTAGAAGGATTAACAAGGGAGCGGTGAGTCTGAATCCAGACAGAGAAACACAGGAAGCAATAAGTACTATTTGAAGTCACTGCAACAAGAGTTAGTTGAGTGGCCTTGGGGGTGCTGTCAGCAAGAACAGCTATGGTGCAAGTAGCAAGGAGAAAAAGAATGAGCAAATGCAAGGGGACTCACCAAGGTCTGACCCATGGGAAATCACTACCCACTGGATAATGAGAAACAGAAACAAAGATGGTGTTAAGGTAAGAGGAGGAGGCAGTGAGAGAAAGACCAAAGAGAGAAAGACACTTCCAAAGACCCAGGGATGTAAGGAGGGGAGGAGATGCTTTACAGAAGGGAGGGGAGGGTGGTTTTCATTTGAGGCATGTTGGGTCTGAGCTGCCAGGAGGCTTCCAAGCAGAGGTGCCAGGCAAGCAGTTGGAAGCAGATGTATGGAGCCCTAGAAGAGAAGTCAAGCCAGAGAGAGATATCTGAATCTCACCCACAGATGTAAATAAGACAGCTGAGAAAATATAAGCGAACTGCGCACAGAAACTCAGAGACTGTCCTCCTTAAACAAAAGGGAGAGAAAGAGACCGAATAGCAAAGGGAAGGAAATGAAAAACAGGCAGAGGGATAGGAGGAAAATTGGGCATTTCAGTACCACAAAACCCAGAAAATAAATGTTTCAGGATGGGTAGAGTGTTCAGTACCAGCACGAGGCACAGAGACATCAAATGGCTGTGCACGAAGCATGTAGATCTGGCCTGAACCCGCGGGCTCAGGCAATCCCAAAGTGCTGGGATTACAGGCTGAGCCACCGAGCCTGGCCAATCACATTAAAAATTTTTTTTAAAAATAGCTTTAGGGGGTACAAACAGTTTAGGTCTGGGCTTTAAGTGTACCCACCACCCTCACCTATGCACACTGTACCTGACAGATGATTTAGGTATTAATTACGTTATCAATGGGGTCCTAAGAGCTGTCTCAACAGGGTGGAGACAGCAAATCAGGGAACCACAAAAAGCAAGAAACAAATACTGACAGGCTCAGTACTTATGTATATGCCAGACATTATGACAGGAATTTTATATGAATTATCTTTTTTAATCATAAACACCCCTAGAAAGTAGATGCTGTCATCATTTGTATTCAAAGCATTTTGTGTAAAACTCAATAATGAAAGGAGTACATCTCCAAGGTCATATCTCCCTAACAGAAAATGCAAACCCCTTATCCTTATTTTGATGTTGCTATGGAGATTTGAGAGCAGGTGTGTAGGTAGAAGAAGATATCAACCAAAAGGATACAAACTGAGAGGGTGGGAAGATGAAGCAGTCTGGCCAGGGGACTAGTCACAATGGCCAAAGTATTTGTGATGGCAAAGTGATGAATTTGGCTCCCACTGGTTACATATTCTGTGTGTCTGTATGTGTGTGTACATGGGCATGCATGTGTGTATGTGTGTGTGCCCATGTCCCACAGGAACTGCTTGGGAGAAAACATGCAAAAACCACACTAGTCTGGTCCAATAGCCCGAGTGCAAACTGGTCCTATCAGTAAAATTTTTGGAAGGCTGACTTTTTTAATCCACCTGCACAGCTATATAGTCCAAGTTCACAAGATCATGAATTTAAGAAGTCAAGTCTTCACTCAGAAGTCATCACAATTATGGAAAAACAGACTAATAGCCATAACATACTCTCAGAAACGTCCTAAATCAGTGAAAATTTAACACAAATGGACAAATCTTGGATTTTAGAAATATTTCACTTCCCCTTCCTACCCTCCACACAACTCATTAGCACCACAAAATAATTTGTAATCATTGCTACACTTGCTCTCAATTGTGCTTATGAAAAGATACATAAATCATCTTACTTTTCTCAGCCAGATATTCAAACTATACTTGATAGTAATGAGCTATTTTATTAGAACTGTTTAAAAAAATGCTAGCAATTCTGAGCTTGCAATAAACCCTAATAATAGCAGTTCATTTGGATTTACAAACCTATAAATCTGTGGATGCTGTTTGATATTTTTTGAGCATGAATAACATCCCCACGTGCTGTGTTCCTGAGGCTTGGCCAACATTCTAGGGAAATGACTTAACTCACACCAATAAGCTTGAAAAGATTCACCTTGGACCAACGTTTCCTCACAACAACTGTCTCTTTCTACTATTCTCATTAGGTCCGAAACATCCACCATTTACCCCTCCCCAAAGTAACAACAGTTTACAGCCCCAAGCTTGAACCTGACCTCTGCCAATTCCTAGCTATATAGAGTGGAACCAATTCCTAGCTATATATAATGGGAATAGTAGATCATGCTTTGTATCAGTGCATCTCCTGTGCAATGGGATATGACCCTTATCAGTGTCATGAATGAAAAACCACTAGGCCACTATGGCAAATAGCAGGGCCAGTGGAGAGAGCCACACACACCTGGGCATCCACTCTTTTGTTCACCATTACTCATTCAGTCAGGAGACAGTGGGTAAAATCATCATTCATTTTCTTTAGCTTTTAGACTCTTCCTAATTATCACATCTGATTTTAGTCAATTAATGTTGGAATTTTTGTTGTAGCTTTTTAATCTGGTATGACAGCAGCCACAGAGATAGATACCAATTACATCACACTGCATCTCACTCTGTCCACAACAGTGATTTAAAAGTGCCCTCTGCTCCACAGATCTGTAGCTTTTTGAAGTTAATAAGGATGCGAGTTATGACAACCATTTACAGAACCCTTCTTTCTTGGTAATCTGGGTGGAGAAGGAAGTAGTCTCACTCTCATCACGATCTACTGGGGGGAAACACCACTGGAAGGTAATGTTCATTCCTGTTGACAAAGGTTTCAAAGAAACCTATGCAATCCATACATAGGATGACTACAGGCAAACTGAGTTTGTTTTGAGAAGGGGACACTATTAATAAGCATGCTGAAATAGCAGGTGTGACCCAGGACACACAGTCACCCTGGTTGGGTCCTTTGCAGGGAGAATTATAGTATTTAGCACTCACTCTCACTTCTGCCAAGTTTCAACCTCAGAAAGCTGGAGGACAGAAAGGTCACAAGAAGCTGAATGCCTCCTCTTCTCCTTATCATCAGCCTTTCCCTGACTCACAAAAGCACATGCCTAACCAGCACTTACCTCTGTAATCAAACTGTACCTTTCTGTGAACACAGTGGCTAACTTCCAATAACACACCAACAGATGAGATCATGGGCACACAGAAACACTCAAATAGGTAAAACAGACATGCAGTCCTTCTAGCTGGTCTGGGCTGAGGGCAGGGTCAGGCTGATAAAAAATAAGAGGGGTCTGCCTTGTGTCAGAATCACCTAGCACACCAGTTCAAGGCTTGCTGGAAGAGGCAAAGACCAGATTTGGGCAACTTCACATATGGGCCAGAAGACAGCTGTCCCTGAGCATTCAGGAGTGGAGGGAGAGCTGTCAATTCCCCCAGATACAGAGACAATCCCCCACATGACAAGTTTTTCCCAAACCAGACTATCCCTAGTCTCACAACAACTGTCAATCACTAGTCACCTCATGGTTGATGCCTCATGAGGGCAAACTTCCTTCTTAAATTATCCCAAAGGCACATAGTATTTTGGTTACAACTAATTATCAGGAAAAAGGAAGCAACCCCATGTGAAGACAAAAGCCATTGGGAAAAGAATAGGATATGCTTGTTAATGTCCCTCTCAATGATTTAATTTTTCATTTTCCTAACCATTTCAGAATTGACCAGCAAGAATCTTAGTTTACTTCCTACATGTTGGTCTTAAAAGAAACAAAAAGAGAATAAAACAATCATAATTCATAACAACTCACCTTATGGTACATATGCTAAAAACCCACCAAGAAAAGACTGTGACAAGAAAAATTAAATGGGTAAAAGTAGAAAGCAAAGAGAGCAAGAATAATCCTTCAGCTAAAGTGCACTCAAAAATTTTCCCAGAAGAAAGGGTAGAGATGTCAAAGAGGACAACACTGCATTTTAATAATACTCCATCCCCTGGGTATGGCTGGCATTTCATACAGTCTGCCAGGGGCTCCCAGAGAGGACCAGGCCCAGTGCCTGATAAGGAGACAATTCCTACCCGCAGAGGAAACTCGATCCCAGGAACCTCATAAAACAAAGCATCTATTCCCTCTAAATAGGTTATGTCACCAGAGTAAACCTCTACTAGTACTACTTCAGTCCTCAGAAGGCCAAGAAAAGCCAAGAGAACAAAGACCAGGAAGAAGTTCTAAGAAGGAGTACAGCATAAACTACAGCACTTGAAGAATAAAAGAAGTACCAAATGCTTCCTGGATACCAGGAGGAGTCAGTAGCTAGTAACAGCTGACATTTATTGAGCACTTACAAGTGCAGGCATTGTTTGAAGCAACATATATACGCATTAAACTAATTTTCCCAATAATTCTGAGAGACAGGTCTTATTAACATCCTCATTTGGAGCTGAGAAAACTGAAGCAACTTCTAGATTTGGGTCACCCAGAGAGGAAATGGCAGAACTAGGAAGAGACCCCCACATTAACTCAAGAGTCCATGCCACTGACCTCCACATTATATATATCCTTTGAT
>NW_007257722.1:6053-6779 GCF_000164805.1 Carlito syrichta | reverse complement strand
CACTCTGATTACTTTTTAACACTTTCCAAGATGCTCTGTAGATTTTTGGGATTGAGGACTCGTGTAACCCAGGTTCTTTGTTCTTTCTTAGCAAAAGGTCATGTAGATGCCTGTAAATAAGGTCACCATTTCCCAGATTCATGCTAGAAAACACCATGATTCGTGTTTAGCCCATAGCAAGACTACCTAAAGTTTTTTTCGGATTGAGGAAACGAGTAACGCAGATTTCTTATTCTTACTTAGCAATAGGCAATGAAGTTTCCATTATGTGAGGCCTCCCATTACCCAGATTCTTACGTCAAAAACCTGATTCCTGGTTACATCTTAGGAAAACGGCCTGTAGTTTTGGGATTGAGGAGTCATATAAGGAAGATTCCTTATACTTCCTTACCAATATGACGTGTAGTTTCCTGTATTTGACGACTTCCATTACCCTGCTTACTGCTTCACTCTGCAGGATACCAAGACAGTCCCTGGAACAAAAAATTCCAGTTTTTTGGATATCAAGAGAATGACGTCCATAATGTTCTTTGGGAACAGGAATTCAAGATTCCTGGCTCCCTTTCACAAGACCTACCCAAAATGTGGAATATTCCAAACGCAACCCCAATTCCCACTTGCCCACCCACAAGAATTTTGTGTATTTTGAGATCACCTGAATCGAGGAATTTTTTACCAATATACCTTTTGATTCTGGGGAATATGATTATGGTCGTAGATGGTCCC
>NW_007257722.1:1574-5504 GCF_000164805.1 Carlito syrichta | reverse complement strand
ATTGGGGAGCTCGAAGATCTGTTTCTTTTTTGTCCCATAGCAGACAACCTGGAAATTTTTGGATTGAGGACGCGTACAACAATGATTCTTTATTAGTACTTAGTTGGAGGCCAAGTAGTGTCCTGTATGTGAGGACTCTCTTTACCTTGATTCCTGTTTTGAATGCCAGATGCTTGTTTAGCCATTAGTAAGAAGTCATGTAGATTTTTTGATAGGGGAACCGTGGAAAACAGATTTCTTCTCTTTTATTAACAAGAGGCTATATAGTTTCCTATATATGACTATTGCTATTACACACATTCATGCTTCGAATCCCTGATTCTTCTTTAGCCGTCAGCAAGATGCCCTGTAGATTTTTAGGACTGAGGACCCGTATAACCCAGATTACTTATTTTTAGCAACAACCGTGCAGTTACCTCTATATGAGTACTCCAGCTCACAGATACATGCGTCAAAAGCTTGATTCTTGTTTAGATCTTAGGAAGACGCTGTATACATTTTTGGAGATTGAGAAAACATGTCACCCACATTCCTTATTCTTAGGAAAAGTCAGTGCATTTTTCTGTATGTGAGGATTTCATTTCCCTACTTTATGCTTCAAAAACCCAAATTCGTGTTTAGCCCTTACCAAGAGACCCTGAAGTTTTATTGGGATGGAGGACATGTGTACACCAGATTCCTTATTCTCCTTTAGCAATAGACAGTGCAGTTTCCTGTATATGAGGAGCCCCAATATCCAGATTCCTATTCCAAAAATCTAATGGTGGTTATCTCGTAGCAAGACAGTCTGCACGTTTTTGAGATGGAGACCTCGTGTAACCAAGATTCCCTATTCCTCCGTAGCAACAAGTCGTGTAGTGTTCTGTATATGAGGACTCCCATTACTGAAATTCCTTCAAATTCTCATCAAGACGTCAAGATATTTCCTGGTGACCTGGAATTCCAGTTGCTTGGATATCAAGAGAAAGACTCCCATAAAGTTCTTGAGAATTGGAACTCAAGATTCCTGGTCCCTTTTCAAAAGACGCACTAAAAGTGTGGCGACATAGAAGCCCTAATTGCTGATTAAACTTTATCAAGAGACTTTGTAGATTTAGGCGATTGAGAACTCCAAGAATCGGAATCCCTTTCCGTTCTTAGCAAGATGCCCTGAATATCCCTGTCCATATGGCTTCCAAAACGCTGTGTACAAAAATGCAGATGCCCAGACGTTTCCTAGGGATGTGGAATCCGTGGATCCTGGCTACATTTTAAAAATACTTACTAAATATTTGACAACTGCAAAACATTGAGCCCCTCGACAAATAAAGCACAAACGGAAATTTAAGGATTATGAAGTTCATCTTAAGACCAAAGTTACATCGAAATACGGCAATATGATACTTTTTTTCCGGGAATCTGGCTTTAATTGTCCCGAGGACCTTAAGTGATTTGTACTACCATTTACCCGATTACAACTCTCAAGAGGACCAGAATATTGCTGGACTCATGAAATGACTAATTCATAATATCCAAAAGCCAAATATCTCTGAAACATGAGAGGAGCTCGAAGCCTTGATTCTTGTTCATACCTAAGCAAGACACCCTGAGAATTTCTCAGAATATGGACCACTGTATCACAGATTCCTTATTCCTCTTTACCGAGGGGCCATGAAATGTCCTTTAAATGAGGACTCCCTACCCCAGAATCCTGTTTGGAAACCCTGATTCTTGTTTTGCCATTCACAACATATCATGTAGAAATTGTGACAGAGGAACCGTGTAAAAGAGGTTTCTTAGTTCTCCTTAGCTAGAGATCATGTAGATTCTGCATTTGAGGTCTGCTATTACCTATGTTCCAGCTTCTAAACCCTGATTCTTCTTTAGCCCTCAGCAGATGGCTTGCTGATTTTAAGGACTGAGGACTGCCATAACCCCGATTCTTTTTCTTCCTTGTCAAGGGGCTGTGTGTTCTCATGTATATTAGGACTCTCATTAGATACATCCAGCTTCGAAACTGATACTTTTTAGAACTTTCTATGATTCTCTGTAGATTTTTGGGATTGAGGTCTCGTGTAACCCAGATTCCTTATTCTTTCTTAACAAAAGGTCATGTAGTTGCCTGTAAATAAGGACTCCATTTTCCAGATTCATGCTCGGAAACACCATGTTTTGTGTTTAGCCCATAGCAAGATGGCCTTAAGCTTTTTTGGGATTGAGGACCCGAGAAACGCAGATTCCTTACTCTTACCATTAGGCAGTGATGTTTCCTTTATGTGAGGAATCCCATTACCCAGATTCCTACTTGAAAAACCTGATGTGTGGTTACGTCTTAGGAAGACGGTCTGTAATTTTTGGGATTGAGGACTCATATAAGGAAGATTCCTTATACTTCCTTAGCATTATGACGTGTAGTTTCCTGTATATGACGACCTCCATTACCCAGCTTTCTACTTCACTCTGCAGGATACCGAGACAGTTCCTCGTGACCGAGAATTCCAGTTTTTTGGATGTCAAGAGAAAGACGTCCATCATATTCTTTGGGAACTGTAATCCAAGATTCCTGGTTCCCTGTCACAATACCTCCCCAAAATTTGGAATATTCCAATCCCAAAACCCCAATTCCTACCTGCTCACCCAAAAGAATTTTCTGTACTTTGAGTTCACCTGAATCAAGGAATTTTGAACCGATATACCGTTTGATTCTGGGGAATATGATTTTGGTCGTAGATGGTCCCAGGAAACAAAAGAATTTCTAAGGCCAAATCCTTGATTACAACTAGCAAGAGAACCAGAAAGATCCTGAGGATCTGTAATGACAGATTTAGCATATCCACGGAGCAAGTAGCTCTGAAAATGTAGGGACCCAGAAGCCAAGAATGCTGATTAAACCTTATCACGAGGCCCTGTAGATTCCGGAAATGCGAACTCCTAGAACAGGATTTCCTTTTAATTCTCAGTAAGATGTCCTGATATTTCCTGTCGATTTGGGTTCCTATTTCAGTATGTCAAAAGACAGATGTCCACAATTTTCTTAGGTTCGTGGATTCCATGATTCCTGGTTATCATTAAAAGTATGTAGTAAACATTTGCCAATTGCAAACCCTTGTCCCTTCTCAAAATAAAAAGAGACATCGAAGGGGAAGGATTACAGGGTTCACCTTAAGACCAGAGTTACATCCAAATATGGCAAGAAGATTCTTTTTGTCCTGGAGTCTGGCCTTAGTTGTTCTGCGGAACCTAACGGATTTGCAGTGCCCAATACCATTTACAACTTTTAAGAAGCCAGAATGTTGCTGGAGTCCTGAAATCACCGATTCATAATTTGTGAATGCTAAATTGCTCTGAAACATTTGGGTAGCTCGAAGATCTGTTTCTTGTTTGTCCCATAGCAGACAACTTGGGAATTTTCTGGACTGAGGGCACGTACAACAATGATTCTTTATTCGTACTTAGTTGGAGGTCATGTATTGTCCTGTATGTGAGGACTCTCTTTCCCTTGTTTCCTGTTTCAAAACCCTGAGTCTTGTTAGCCCTTAGTAAGAAATCATGTAGTTTTTTTGATAGAGGAACTGTGGAAAACAGATTTCTTCTCTTTTATTAGCAACAGGCCATGTAGTTTCCTGTATATGATGATTTCTGTTACCCACATTAATGCTTCGAATCCCTGATTCTTCTTTAGCCGTCAGCAAGATGCCCTGTAGATTTTCAGGCCTGAGGACTCGTATAACCCAGATTCCTTATATTTAGCAATTGCTGTGCTGTTACCTGTATATGACTACTCCTGTTCACAGATACGTGCGTCGAAAGCTTGAATTTTGTTTAGATCTTAGTAAGACGCCGTATACTTTTTTGGAGTTTGAGAAAATATTTCACCCACATTCCTTCTTCTTTCTTAGGAAAAGTCAGTGCATTTGCCTGTATATGAGAATTTCATTTTCCTAGTTTATG
>NW_007257722.1:0-716 GCF_000164805.1 Carlito syrichta | reverse complement strand
GTTGCTGGAGTCCTGAAAAGACTGATTCATAAAACCCACAAGCCAAATATCTCTGAAAAATGAGACGAGCTCGAAGCCTTGATTCTTGTTCATACTGCAGCAAGACACCCTGAGAATTTTTCGGATTGTGGACTAGTGTATCACAGATTCCTTATTTTTCTTTACCGAGGGGCCATGTAATGTCCTGTATATGAGGCCTCCCTTTCCCCAGAATCCTGTTTGGAATCGCTGATTCTTGTTTTGCCATTAGCAAGAGGTCATGTAGATATTGTGACAGAGTAACCGTGTGAAAGAGGTTTCTTAGTTCTCCTTACCTAGAGATTATGTAGATTCTGCAGAAGAGGACTGCAAATACCTATGTTCCAGCTTCGAAACTCTGATTTTTGTTTAGCCAACAGCAGATGGCCTGTTGATTTTAAGAATTGAGGACTGCCATAACCCCGATTCTTTTTCTTCCTTGGCATGGGGCTGTGCATTTTCCTGTGTATTAGGACTCTCATTAGATAGATCCTGCTTCGAAACTCTGATTCTTTTTAGAACTTTCCAAGGTGATCTGTATATTTTTGGGATTGAGGACTCGTGTAAACCAGATTCCTTATTCATTCTTAGCAAAAGATCATATAGTTGCCTGTAATTAGGACTCCATTTTCCAGATTCATGCTCGAAAACACCATGATTCGTGTTTAGCCAAAAACAAGATGTCCTTAAGCTTTTTT
>NW_007257721.1:6929-7905 GCF_000164805.1 Carlito syrichta | reverse complement strand
TCGACATATTGGTAAGGAAGTATAAGGAATCTTCCTTATATGAGTCCTCAGTCCCAAAACTGCAGGCCGTATTCCAAAGTGGCAACCACGATTTAGATTTTTGAAGTAGAAATCTAGGTAATGGGAGTCCTCACATACAGTAAACTTCACTGCTTATTGGTAAGTAAGAATAAAGAATCTGCGTTACTCAGGTCCTCAATCCCAAAAAAGCTAAAGGTTATCTTGCTATGTGCTAAACACGAATCATGGTATTTTCGAGCATGAATCTTGAAAATGGAGTCCTTATTTACAGGCAGCTACATGACGTTTTGGTAAGAAATAATAAGGAATCTGGGTTATACAAGTCCTCAATCCCAAAAATCTACAGAGCATCTCGGAAAGCTCTAACAGAATCAGAGTTTCGAAGCAGGATGTATCTAATGAGAGTCCTAATATACAGAAAAATACACAGTCCCTTGACATGGAAGAAAAACAATCGGGGTTATAGCAGTCCTCAGTCCTTAAAATCGACAGGCCATCTGCTGTGGGCTAAACAAGAATCAGGGCTGAGAAGCTGGAACATAGGTAATAGCAGTCCTCATATGCAGAATCTAGATAATCTCTATCTAAGGAGAACTAAGAAACCTCTTTTACACGATTCCTCATCACAATATCTACATGACATCTTGCTAATGGCAAGAATCCGAATTATTTTCAGGGTGTCTTACTGCGGTGTAAACAATAATCAAGGCTTCGAGCTCGTCTCATGTTTCAGAGATATTTGGCTTGTGGGTATTATGAATTGGTCATTTCAGGACTCCAGCAACATTCTGGTCCTCTT
The DNA here is from genome assembly GCF_000164805.1 of Carlito syrichta. Lineage (NCBI taxonomy): Eukaryota > Metazoa > Chordata > Mammalia > Primates > Tarsiidae > Carlito > Carlito syrichta. The sequence continues at coordinate 7,085 of NW_007257721.1, read as the reverse complement.
AAGAGTTTTAATCGTGTATCTGGTAGTACAAATCCCTTAAGATCCTCGGGACAATTAAAGTCAGACTACCGGGAAAAAATTATCATATTTCCGTATTTGGATATAAATTTGGTCTTAAGATGAACTTGGTAATCCTTAAATTTCCGTTTGTATTTG
>NW_007257721.1:2149-6909 GCF_000164805.1 Carlito syrichta | reverse complement strand
CCATGGATTCCACGTCCCTAGTAAATATCTGGCATTCTGCATTTTTGTACACAGAGTTTTGGTATCCACATGGACAGGCAAATTCAGGGCATCTTCCTGAGAACGGAAAGGAAATCTGGTTCTTGGAGTTCTCAGTCGCCTAAATTTACAAAGTCTCTTGATAAAGTTTAATCAGCATTCTGGGCTTCGATGTTGCCACATTTTTGTGTGTCTTTTGAAAAGGGACCAGCAATCTTGGATTCCAATTCCACAAGAACTTTATGGGAGTCTTTCTCTTGATATACAAGCAACTGGAATTCTAGGTCACCAGTAATAATCTTGGTGTCTTGCTGAGAATGAAGCAGGAATTTCAGTAATGGGAATCCTCATATACAGAACACTACACGACCTGTTGCTACGAAAGAATAAGGAATCTTGTTTACACGAGACCTCCATCCCAAAAACCTACAGACCATCGTGCTAAGAGATAATCACCATTCAGGTTTGGGAGTAGGAATCTGGAAAACGGGAGTCCTCATATACAGGAAACTACACTGTGTATTGCTAAAGGAGAATAAGGAATCTGGTTTACACTTCTCCTCCATCCCAATAAAACTTCAGGGTTTCTTGCTAAGGGCTAAACACGAATTTGGGTTTTTGAAGCATAAAGTAGGGAAATGAAATGCACATATACAGACAAATGCACTGACTTTTCCTAAGAAAGTATGAGGAATGTGGGTGACATATTTTCTCAATCTCCAAAAATATATACGGCGTGTTCGTAAGATATAAACAAAAATCAAGCTTTCGACGCATGTATTTATGAACAGAAGTACTCATATACAGGTAACTGCATGGCTGTTGGTAAAAAAAAGGAATCTGCGTTATACGAGTCCTCAGTCCTGAAAATCTACAGGGCATCTTGCTGACGGCTAAAGAAGAATCAGGGATTAGAGGCATGAATGTGGGTAATAGCAATCCTTAAATACAGGAAACTTCATGGTCTCTTGCTAATAAATGGAAGAAATCTGTTTTCGACGGTTCCTCTATAAAAAATCTACATGACTTATTACTAAGGGCTAAACAAGAATCAGTGTTTCAAAACAGGAATCAAGGGAAAGAGAGTCCTCACATAGAGGACACTACATGACCTCCAAGTACGAATAAAGATTCCTTATTTTTAGAGCACTCAATCCAGAAAATTCCCAGGTTGTCTGCTATGGGACAAACAAGAAACAGATCTTCTAGCTCCCCAAATGGTTAAGAGCAATTAAGCATTTGGATATTATGAATCGGCCATTTCAGGACTCCAGCAACATTCTGGTCCTCTTAAAATTTGTAATGGTATTGGACACTGCAAGTCCATTAGGTTCCTCAGAACAACAAAGGTCAGATCCCAGGACAAAGAGAATCTTCTTGCCATATTTGGATGTAACTCTGGTCTTAAAGTGAACCCTGTAATCCTTCCCATTCCATTTCCCTTTATATTTTGAGATGGGACAAGCGTTTCACACTTGACAAATGTTTACTACATACCTTTAATGGCAACCAGGAATCATGGAATCCATGAACGTAGAAAACTTCTAGGCATCTGTCTTTTGATATACTGAATTTGGAATCCAAATAAACAGGAAAATTCAGGGCATCTTACTGAGAGTTAAAGGAAATCCGTTTCTAGGTGTTCCCATTTTCCGGAATCTACAGGGCATCTTGATAATGTTTAATCAGCAATCTGGGCTTCTGGGTCCCTACATTTTCAGAGCTACTTGCTCCATGGATACTCTATATCTGTCATTACAGATCTTCAGGATCTTTCTGGTCCTCTTGTTAGTTGTAATCAAGGATTTGGCCTAGAAATCCTTTTCTTTCCTGGGACCATCTAAAACCATAATCATATTCCCCAGAATCAAACTGTATATTGGTACAAAATTCCTCGACTCAGGTAACCTCAAATTACAGAAAATTCTTGAGGGTGGGCAGGTAGGAATTGGGATTTTGGGTTTGGAAAATTCCAGATTTTGGGGAGGTATTGTGAAGGGGAAATAGGAATCTTGGATTGCAGTTCCCAAAGAATATTATGGACGTTTTCTCTTGATATCCCAAAAACTGGAATTCTCGTTCACCAGGAACTTTCTCGGCATCCTGCAGAGTTAAGCAGGAAGCTGGGTAATGGCGGTCGTCATATACAGGAAACTACACGTCATATTGCTAAGGAAGTATAAGGAATCTTCCTTATATGAGTCCTCAATCCTGAAAACTACAGGTTGTCTTCCTAAGACATAACCACCAGTCAGGTTTTTGAAGTAGGAATCTGGTCATGGAGTCCTCACATAAAGGAAATTTCACTGCCTATTGCTCAGCAAGAATAAGGAATCTGCATTACTCAGGTCCTAAATCTCAAAAAAGCTAAAGATCATCTTGCTATGGGCTAAACACGAATCATGATGTTTTTGAGCATGAATCTGGAAAGTGGAGTCCTTATTTACAGGCAATTACAAGACGTTTTGTTAAGTAAGAATAAGGAATCTGGGTTACACGACTCCTCAATCCCAAAAATCTACAGAGTATATTGGGAAGTTCTAAAAAGAATCAGAGTTTTGCAGCAGGATCTATCTAATGAGAGTCCGAATATACAGGAAAATACACAGCCCCTTGCCAAGGGTGAAAAATAATCGGGGTTATAGCAGTCCTCAGTCCCTAAAATCAACAGGCCATCTGCTGTGGGCTAAACAAGAATCAGGATTTAGAAGCTGGAACATAGGTAATAGTAGTCCTCATTTGCAGAATGTACATGATCTCTAGCTAAGGAGAACTAAGAAACCTTTCTAACACGGTTCCTCCATCACAATATCTACATGACATCTAGGGAATTGCAAAACAAGAATCAGGGATTCCAAACAGGATTCTGGGGAAAGGGAGTCCTCATATACAGGACATTACATGGCCCCTCGGTAAAGAAGAATAAGGATTCTGTGATACACTATTCCACAATCCGAAAAATTCTCAGGTTTTCCTGATGCGGTATAAAAAAGAATCAACGCTTGGAACTCGTCTCATGTTTTCGAGATATTTGGCTTGTGGGTATTATGAATCAGTCAATTCAGGACTCCAGCAACATTCTCGTGCTCTTGAGAGTTGTAATCGGATATCGGGTAATACAAATCTCTTAAGTTCCTCGGGACAATTAAGGCCAGATTCCAGGAAAAATGTATCATATTGCCGTATTTGTATGTAACTTTGGTCCTAAGATGAACTTGGTAATCCTTAAATTGCCATTTGTACATTATTTATAGTGGGGCCGAGGGTTTTGCTGTTGCCAAATATTTAGTACGAATTATTAAAATGTAACCAAGATCCATGGATTCCACGTCACTAGGAAACATCTGGGCATCTGCATTAATGTACACAGAGTTTTGGAATCCACATGGACAGGGAATTTCAGGGCTTATTGCTGAGAACGGAAAGGGAATCCGCTTCTTGTAGTTCTCTATCGCCTAAATCTACAAAGTCTTTTGATAAGGTTTAATCAGCAATCTGGGCTTCTATTTCACCACATTTTTAGTGTGTCTTTTGAAAAGGGACCAGGAATCTTGGGTTCCAATTCCTCAAGAACTTTATGGGAGTCTTTCTCTTCATGGACAAGCAACTGGAATTCTAGGTCACCAGGAAATATCTTGGCGTCTTGCTGAGAATGAGCAGGAATTTCATTAATGGGAGTCCTCATATACAGAACACTACACTACCTGTTCCTATGGAAGAATAAGGAATCTTGGTTACGTGTGGCCTCCATCCCAAAAACCTACAGACCGTCTTGCTAAGAGATAACCACCATTCACGTTTTGGGGGTAGGAATCTGAATAATGGGAGTCCTCAAATACAGGAAACTGCACTGTCTATTGCTAAAGGAGAATAAGGAATCTGGTTTACACGTGTCTTCCATCCCAATAAAACTTCAGGGTTTCTTGCCAAGGGCTAAACACGAATTTGGGTTTTTGAAGCATAAACTAGGGAAATGAAATCCTCATATACAGGCAAATGCACTGACTTTTCCTAAGAAAGAATAAGGAATGTGAGTGACATGATTTCTCAACTTCCAAAAATTATACGGCGTCTTCCTAAGATCTAAACAAGAATCAAGCTTTCGACGCATGTATTTATGAGCAGGAGTACTCATACACAGGTAACTGACGGCTGATGTTAAAAACAAGTAATCTGGGGTATACGAGTACTCAGTCCTGAAAATCTACAGGGCATCTTGCTGACGGCTACAGAAGAATCAGGTATTCGAGGCATGAATGTGGGTAATAGCAATCCTCAAATACAGGAAACTACATGGCCTCTTCCTAATAAAAGAGAAGAAATCTGTTTTCCATGGTTCCTCTATTAAAAAATCTACATGACTTCTTTGTAAGCGCTAAACAAGAATCAGGGTTTTGAAACAGGAATCACGGGAAAGAGAGTCCTCACATGAAAGACACTACATGACACGCAACTAAGTACGAATAAAGAATCATTGTTGTACACGCCCTTAATCAAAAAAATCCCCAGGTTGTCTGCTGTGGGAAAAACAAGACACAGATCTTAGAGCTCCCCAAATGTATCAGAACAATTTAGCATTCGGATATTATGAATCGGTCATTTCAGGACTCCAGTAACATTCTGGTCCTCTTAAAAGTTGTGAATGGTATTGGGCACTCCAAGTCCATTAGGTTCCTCAGAAAAACTAATGCAGATTCCAGGACAAAAAGAATCTTCTTGCCATATTTGAATGTAACTCTGGG
>NW_007257721.1:1073-1510 GCF_000164805.1 Carlito syrichta | reverse complement strand
GGAATACTGGATACAAGTTGCCAAAACATTATTGACTTCTTTCTCTTGATATTCAAAAATAGGGAGTCTCGGTCACCTGGAACTGTCTCGACATCCTGCAGAGTGAAGCAGGTAGCTGGGTAATGGAGGTCGTTATATAAAGGAATCTACACGACATATTGTTAAGGAAGTATTAGGAATCTTCCTTATATGAGACCTCAATTACAAAAGCTACAGGCCATCTTCCTAAGACGTAACTATGATTCAGGATGTTGTTGTAGGAATCTGGGAAATGGGAGCCCTCACACATAGGCAACTTCACTGCCTATTGCTACGTTAGAATAAGGAATCTGCGTTACTCACGTCCCCAATCACAAAAAAGCTTAAGGACATCTTGTTTTTGGCTAAACACGAATCATGGTGTTTTCGAGCATGAATCTGGAAAATGGAGTCCTAAT
>NW_007257721.1:0-601 GCF_000164805.1 Carlito syrichta | reverse complement strand
CCTCTTGCTAATGGCAAAACAAGAATCAGCGATTCCAAACAGGATTCTAGGGAAAGTGAGGCCTCATATACAGGACATTACATGGCCCCTCAGTAAAGAAAAATAAGGAATCTGTGATACACTAGTCCACAATCCGAAAAATTCTCAGGGTGTCTTGCTGCAGTATGAACAAGAATCAAGGCTTCGAGCTCGTCTCATTTTTCAGAGATATTTGGCTTGTGGGTTCTATGAATCAGTCTTTTCAGGACTCCAGCAACATTCTGGTCCTCTTGGGAGTTGTAATCGTGTATCTGGTAGTACAAACCCCTTAAGTTCCTCAGGACAATTAAGGACAGATTCCCGGAAAAAAAGTATCATATTGCCCTATTTGGATGTAACTTTGGTCTTAAGATGAATTTGGTAATCTTAAAATTTCTTTTTGTACTTTATTTGTAGAGGGGCCAAGAGTTTGGCAGTTGCAAAATATTTAGTATGAATTATTGAAATGTAAGCAGGATCCATGGATTCCATGTCCCTAGGAAACATCTGGGCATCTGCATTTGTGTACACAGAGTTTTGGAATCCACATGGACAGGGAAATTTAGGGCATCTTGCTGAGAAC
>NW_007257720.1:5209-6070 GCF_000164805.1 Carlito syrichta | reverse complement strand
CGAGGTAAATCTTGTTTACTTACTTTTAAATAAACTTTTCTTTCTATACCTTTTTCGTGTGTCACAATTCTTTGCATCTACTCGAATCTCTGGGATCCCAGTGCGTGCACCACTGGCTTGCTGGCTCTGGAGGTGCTACACCCCTCTCTCCTGTGCCTCTCACCTCTCCATACACCCTCATCCTATCCACACCCTAACAGTTTGGATTGAAGATAAATTATTTTTTCTAGCAGACTTCCCTGAAGTGAGCACAGGCATATGTCACTGCTCTAGGCATCTTAGGCTTGAATTCAAAATTAGAGTGATTTGTTTCAAAATATTTTATTCTAATTCAATGTAAATGAATAGAAAATCAGCATAATAATAGCTGAGAGAAACAGTTTCCACAGTGTCACCATTTTCAATAATCTCTTGCTTTTCAATTTCAATAGGTTCTTTGACAATGACCTCTACCTGATTTTCCCAATATTGCTAATTATTACAGTCATTACCAACTACCCTCGTCGTTTTGGTATTTTGGGTTCTGATATGTGCTACTAAAAAGTCAGGTATTTTTATTGATGTGACACCATTATTTTAGAATCCAAATAAATCTGAAATCTGAAAATTATTTGCATATTGATTGCATACGTAAAAATTTCTCTACTGTATTCAAATTTTGTATTAAAAATTAAAACTCCAGATTCCTCAAGAAGAGGAAGAAAATGACAATTGATACAATAAAGTTTCATTTACAGTAATCATTCTAATCTGGTTCAAAGGCTTTCTGCACAAGAGCTATATACATCTGACAGTTTTGAAATTGAAACAGGTAACTCTGCTTGAAGGATCTAGAGATCCAAGATAAACCACAGAAAGACA
>NW_007257720.1:0-3994 GCF_000164805.1 Carlito syrichta | reverse complement strand
CCCAAAGCCCAGCAGGTTGAGACCTACGGTGTCCCTGAGCATGCCATTGCACTCCAACCTGGGCAACAGGGTGATACTCCAACAAAAAAATAAAATTTTATGAATCCTAAGCATCCTTTTAAAAATAGCAAATAATGTCAGTATTGTGCAAATTAATTACCAAAATGTGTAATTGTCAATCAACAAAAGAAAAAAAATTTATACAATTTTTTCTTTTTATTTCAGAACAAAAAAAGACTGTAAAATGAGACTATGCTTGCAAATAAAGGTACTGTAGCTCTCTCGTATGTCATTTAGCATTAAATTATACTATCTCTTTGGAAAAACTTCTCAAATTTTAATATGCACAATAATCAACCAAAGGTTCTTATTGAAATATAAGTTCTAATTCAGGAGGTCTGGACAAGGGCCTGGGATTCTGCAAATTTTTACAAACTCCCAGGTGATGTAGATGCTACTGGTTCAGGGATCACACTGTGAGTAGGAAAGCTCTTCTAGAGTCCATCAGATTCCACAGAATGGGTTCAGTCATCTGCCATTGAGTATTAGAGATCACCACCAGGTGGCCTTGCATTAATGCCTGTGATGTGTCTGAATGGAAGGGGTGTGCTGAGAGCAGTGGGGAAAGAAAAGATGGGTGGGATGATCCTGGAATTAAAAGTTGGCAGGGAATTTGAATTTACATGAAAGAAAATAGTTATAGATTCTTATGAAGGGAGATCTAGGAAACACTCTGCATGTCTGAGAATAGTTTCAGGAAATTCTTTCTTCCAGTGAATGCCCCTGAAAGAACACAGATGTAGAGACAGAGCTCTATCTTGGGATTCCTTGCCATTCTTCCACTTCCAAGAATGGAGTGCCTGGATTCATTGCTTGCTTTGCCATCTGCTCCTTCAGGATGTTTCCCATGACAGTGACAGCCTAGGTCAGGTGACCTTCTTGTGTGCCTGCATGGTGTCCATGTTTCTCTTTGATGACTCTGATCTCACTGCATCATAACCATCTGTTTGCTCACCTGTATCTCCCCTTTAAACCTGGAGTTCCCCAAGAGCTTGGGTTGCCCATGGTTTTCTTCTGTATATATTACACTTAGCGCAGTATCCAACCTTTGGTTGCCACTGATCATTATTTGGTCAGTAAATGAATGAGACCTTGAGGAGATCTCTTAACCTCTCTGAGTCCTTTTTGGTGTTATTGTTAAATTAAGGATGGGCTGAAACAGAATGAATCGTAGCTGTGCTCCTGTAGCAGCCCACCTGGTTTTTCATTTTGCTTTGATGTCTATGTTGAGACAGTGGATTTTAATGTCTGCTCCATACACCAAGGCTCTGTTTAACCTACTATGGCTCACAAAGGGCTTTCTTATGTAATGTAGGTCTTGTTCCTGGATTAGGGAGCGGACTTCACCCAAGTGATGACAGCAAAGAAGCTCCTACTTTGTCTAAGTCTTCATTAAGCTCTTTCAGGTGGTGAGGAAATGATTTGCACAAGTTACCTCAGGGAATCCGAGTTTGCTGTAAGGAAGCAAAGGATGTGAGGAAATCAGGAACCTTCCTCAGCAGTGGTGCAGGCACTCTGGTTTCTGAGCTTTCCCAGTTGGGACAGCCTACAGTTAACATGGCGATGTCCACAATCAGGTTGCAGCAAAAACTGCAACTCAGTCACTGTAGTCCTCTAAGCAGAAGCACGGAGCTCGCTGAAGCTTTCACTGTGTGCTTCATCAGTGGCAAAGGCAACAGGTTACCGTGGCACCCAATTTATGACCTTTCAGATTTTAATGGTTCACCTTCCAATTTGCTGACTTTCCTCATGCCATCTCTTGTTCCAACCAGCAGGAGTCATACAAGTGCATTCCTGAGTATTTCAAATGTTATCATATAGGCAAATTCATCTTATATTTTGTAGGAGAAAACGGTATCAAAGGATGCTGCAGACTGGTCTCTGGGTCCCTAAGTGTTCAAGGTCTTCAAATAGATGTTAAGATAGCATGTCTTCGTTTTGATAAAATTGTGTAAGTCTGTTAGGGACAAGTTACTTATGAAGGATGGCCACAGATTTCAGTGTCTGTGTTGCATTTTGGTTTATGATCACTACATTGCCAAAATGTACACTTATGATTATTGTGGGCTAATGGCAAGAAGTAGAGACCACTGACATGGAAATGCTAATAATTCCTTCATGCCAAGTAAACTCTGGAGAACTTCACAATTTATACAAATAGGAGTTTACAAAAGTTATTTTTTAACTTAAAATTTTTTTTATTTAAAATTTTGGGGTACATTTTAGGGTTAGGTATACAAATATTCACTGTGAAGTATGCCCCCCTCCCCAGGCATATTTTTATTCGATAAGAGTGGTGAATAGTTGGTCCTTCCCAAGACATCAGATAACATAGGCTATGTCAGATATACAAGGTAATCTGTGCAATTTCACAGTTACATATTTACTTTGAGATTGTTAATTTAGTTACAGCAAAACAGCATCATTCATCACATTGAATTTATATTGCCAATTTGAGTTTTTATCGTGTCATACTTTTAAATTTAAAATTTTTAATTTGCTTTGGTTTTATGCCATTTAAGAAATATAAGCGTACGATGTTTATCAATGCTTTTAGGTTTATATATATTTAAGTAAAGCTATTATAAATACAGCTCAAGCCAAGGTTGGAAGCTAAGAAAATTCTCCCTTCCCAAGAAACCATGACATATCAGTCAAGCTAGAGAGACAATGAACATCCCTTTTCTTTTTTTATTTTTTTTTACTTCATTAAAATGTTACTATATTGTATTTTAAACATATCACTGAGAAAGTAAAAAGACGGGAAAAGACTGGGAAAAGATATCCACAATTACCTCTATCCAGAATTTACGCTTTAGGGATTTTTACAACTCAATAATAATAAGACTGAAAGAACAGGGCAGATGACTCAAGCAGACACTTCACAAGGGGCTATGTACAAAAGTCAAAGAAGCACACGAATGAATGGCATTCAGCATCACTAATTATCAGGGAAATCTTGTCTCTTTAAAGCTAATCATTTTAAACAAATTTTGTAAATGCCAGCAAAAAGGATCATTTTTAAAAAAGGAATAAAGTTAAATGTAAGCTTATTGTTCATCCTCGCAAGCCCAAATATAAATTTCTTGCCAGGAGAAATGAAATGATATGCCCGCATTATGAAAAGTTTGTACATAATGCTCATGGTTACCTTTTTCATAACAGCCACATACTAAAACATATCAAATGTTGGCAAAGAGGTGAACAGATAAACAAAGTGAGGTCCATCTGCACAGTGAATACTGCAGAGCAATACAGAGGAAGGAACTTCCTAGACACTCAACGATGCCAGTGATACTCAGAAGCATTATGCTGAGTCTAAGACCCCAGACACAAAACACCACATGCCATGTAATTCCATTAACATGGTGTCCTACTAACCGTGTGTGTGTTGATCAAAAATGAGATCAGTCATTACCAGGATCTGGGGATAAGGGAACACCCCTTTTCAAGAGGTTACCTCTTGTTTTCAAATGTATTCTCCATAAAGCAGCAGGAGGAGGCACATAGCTGACTTCAGAAGAAGGCATCCTTTGTAGGAACCTGTACTAGTGTGTCTCTCAGATTCCCTTTATTAGGCCAGTTCCCCTGTCACTCAGCTACTGTGAATGATGGCTGCTAAGGACTCATGGCTGCCCTCTTCTCTGGAGAATTGGTGTCAGACAAAAGAGAAATCACATAAGAGAGTACACTTTCCTCTCCCAGCCAAGGACACTCCACAGTCATTGACTGGCTAACTTAAGGATACAAAACCCTAGGCCTCTTGACTCAAGGTGGGCTCATCTCAGTTAAAATTTATGCCCCAAAGCTCCCCAATGAGATCAACAAAAGCTAAACTCAAAATGAGATCACATCTTGCCTAGCTTCTTTTCCTTCTTTGCTTTTCTTGCTCTTTCTCCTGAGAGCACATCCCAGCATACACCCAAATTCCTAT
>NW_007257719.1:0-5876 GCF_000164805.1 Carlito syrichta | reverse complement strand
CCTAGAGCAGGGGCATGTGTCTGCCAGACCATCTTCATCTCCACCCACCTCGTGTCCAGTGTGGACCCGCTTGATCCTCCCAGGGGCCTCCTCAGTGAAAGGGATTACATTACTCTCAAAACCTCAAGGAGCGGGAATGGCTGGGAACCTCACACCTGTCTCATAGGCACTCGGGTAGGCCGAGCCTGGAAGATGGCTGGAGTCTGGAAGTTCAAGACCAGGCTGGACACCACAACAAGCCCCCACCTCGACCCCAAGAAAAACCCAGAAAACCTTGCTGAGGGCTGTCCTCAGTGGGAAGATCGCCTCCGGCCCAGAATTAAAGACCAGGCAGGAAGACAAGGATGACGACCAAATGGAAAGCCTGTGATTGCACCAATTTGGGAGCCCCAGACCAAGAGGATGGCCCAATTTGGGCTGTTTGAGAGCAGACTGGGCAACCTAGTGTGGAAAGAAAAGAAACAATGGAAGAAAGAAAGAAAGAAAGAAAGAAAGAAAGAAAGAAAGAAAGAAAGAAATGAAAGAATGAAAGAAAGAAAGAAATCCATTTTCCTGCAAACCTTCTGCCCTCAGTCGTTCATCCCTGCCCCACCCACATGTGAGGTTCCGCCAGCTCAGCACTTTCCAGCCCCAAACCCCCCAATACCTGCCCCCACTTTGGTGCGGTATTTCCCGAGGCTCCCTGGCCAGGCTCCTGCTGACTCTCCTCTTCTAGGTGAGTTATGTGCCCCAGGCAGGCCGACTTTCCGACACGGCAACAAGAACTTTCCACCAAGAAAGGCCAGGGACACACCCTTCACCCAGGGGCATTTCTTTACCCCAATTCCTTGTTTGTATGGGTGCAGAGACGAGATCTTCCTACGTGGCCTGAGCTGACCTTGGGCTCATGGACTCCAGCCATCCTCCCACCTAGGTCTCACAGAGCCCTGGTTGACCAGGTTGGGCCACTGCTCCATGTCTTCTGGTTTGTTTTCAATGAAGGATTGTGGCTGAGCTCAAGGGTTTAGCCTCATCTTCCCAGTGTTTTTGGGAGGCTGAGGCCAGTGGCTGGCCCTAGCCTCCACACCACAACCTACCCAGGCACGTTGTTGAGACCTCGTCTCTACCCTCTATCCCAATTGAGCTGGGCTTGGGAATGGGCACCTATCATTCTTGCTCCTTGGAAGGTCAGGGAAAGGCTCGCCAGAACCTGGAGGGCCGAGGCTGTGGTGGCTGGGAGAGAGCTATGGCCCTCCATCCTGGGTGATGAATTAAGACTCCAATTCAAAGAAAAAAAGGAAAAAAGGGATAAAGAGAGCATCCATTTGTGGATGGGGTTGGGATCATCATTAACAGACAGAGATCATTTGGGAAGGAGACCCCAGTCTTTGTCCTATAGTTCCCGAAAGACTATGGATCTGCAGACAATCGAGCTGTGGATTTGGGAGGCTGAGTCGGGGGACCACTGGAGACCAGGAGTTCTTGACCACCCTGGGCCACGTAGAGAGACCTCGTCACTCCCCAGAATGCAAACAATGGAGTCACGCATGGTGGCACTCACAGTCCTGGCTACACGGAATGTGGTGACTTCTATCCTGTGGTGATCCTTCGCATTGCATCATCCTTTGCATGTGAGTCCAGAACAGGCACCGTGGCTCATGGCATTCAGCCTTGCACCCATGGAGGCCAAGTAAGGAGGCTGCCTGAGCCTAGGTGTCGGAGACGAGCCTGGCGACATGGCCAGACCTTGTCTCAGTGTGAGGTCCCCAAAATCGAGTCAGACTTGGTGGCCCATGGAGTCCTAGCTGCTTGGGGGCCAAACTGGAGGAATGCCTTAGCCCTGCAGGTCAAGGCCTGGGAAGCCATGATCATACTGCCACACTCCAGCCTGGCCGATGGAGACTCTGGTGATGAAAAAGACACCTCCCACATGCATCACAATGGGGGTCGATGGCTCCCCAGGGAAGGGTCCACATGGCTGGGGCACAATGGAGTGATCTGGAGATGTAACTGGTAACATCTAAAAAATATTGGCTTCTTATCCTTATTTAGTGGCTTTGCTTGTAACCAAAGGAAGACAAAGAAGTGTAGAATGTTTGGACAAGATGTGCATAATATAATTGTTCCTTATGATAAGTTTCAATTTCAAACTGTTTCAAACTAGTGACAATTGTCAAATAACATTAACTAATTATAGGGGACCTGCTTTATTTTATGCTCAAACCAAACATGTTATTAACAATAATTTTTCCTATGAAGGACACTCTTTCTCAACTCACATTTGTTTTTATAATAATTCCGCCTTTAATCATTATGATGCTTCTTCTTCAATGTTTTCTCTCAAGTTTCTTACCACTGACAGACCAACTCAAAGCAATTATAGAGAAGATTGGGGAATCAAAATACTAATATCTGGAGGAGTTAATCCCAGTTTAGCCACAAGAACTTTGCCACCATCTAATATACCTATCTGCTCTCCTAATAATACCGAGAAGGACTGGATACTCATCCAGCAAGACCCTGGGTATCCAAAGTGGAGAGAGTGTGTTTATGGATCTAAAGTGGACTATTCCATACCTGGTGAAAATTATCTGTGACTGGGGACTTAATCTACAACCTTATACTACAAGGCTAAATAAGGAAAATCCCATCCCCACTAGGTGGATGGGTACCCCCGATATCAACATCTACTATGGGGAATAGACAAAATGTTCAACCTTACTTATGGAGGGCCCTTGCTTCCCTGAAACCTGTTGTTCTAGCCCAACCACGTGGGAGATTTCATAACTATAAAATAAGAACTTGCATGCAATTCCCTTACGTTTTTCTTGTATGGAATGAATATCACACTGTAAAAATTAATCAACGCAATGATGTGTATTCAATATCTCGTCAAAATTGTTTTCTCACAAATTGTTTAACTGATGCTTATTATCAAGGTTTTTTCATTCTTAAACAACTTCCATACTTAATGGTTCCAGTACAATTGTCAGCTCGCTGGTATTATGAATATGGTCTACAAACATTGTATGAGGTTAATTCCCTGCTGGAGAGACAAAAGAGATTTTTGGCTACTTTAATTTTAGGTATTACAGCTTTAATTGCTATTGCTACTTCAGTTACGGTATCGAGCAGTGGCTCTTACTAAAGAAGTCCATGCAGCCACGTTAATGTTTCTATAGCTTAAGCTACTCAGTAAATTATCTATCAGAAGCTAGAGAGCAAGGTTAATGCTTTGGAGGAAGCAGTTTTGGCAGTAGGACAAGAAATTGTGACCTTAAAAATAAAATTGACTCTCCGTTGTCATTCTGAGTTTAAATGGATTTGCCTCACTCCTTTGGAGGTAAATGAGTCTGTTCATACTTGGGACAAAGTAAAAAATCATATTCTTGGATTTGGAACCATTCGGATTTGAGCATAGACCTAACTAAATTACATCAAGAAATGCATCACATGGATGTTGCTGAAAAGCAATTCTGGTCTACTGAATTGGCTAGTTCTATATTTAATAATTTTTCATCATTTGTTAACCAAAAATTACTGATATCTATACTCATCAATGTGGGCATTTGTGGAGCAGTGATTCTTTTGTTGCTGTGTTTACTCCCAATCATCTTCAGATTGTTAAAGAAGAGTATACCTCAGCTCAATACGGAGTTTCATGGTTTTGTGCTAAAAAATAAAAAAGGGGGAGATGTTGGGAGCCGGCCATGAAGGACTACTGAGCATTAAGGATCAGGGAGGGCCATTGACCCTGAGACCACTAGGATGTGTTAGGGAGCTGTTGACCCCATTACCTCTCCCTTTTTTTGGCACTACAGTCTCCTGTTAGCTCAAGCATAAAAACTTTGAAACTAGGACAAACACAAGCTAACATTAAAAACTCATTGTTCCCATTTCCCTTTGACTGCGGTTTTGGCTTCCATACAGGTTCTGGTTCAAACCAGGACCATATCAAAGAGCCCTAGTGCTGAGAGTTCAGCATGACCTTTGGACTGGGCCACATTATGCAAGAACTGGCTTTAGTCATTTTGTTTAAGTTCCATTGTATGTGCTAGGATTAAGTTTAGGAATAGATTGTTTATCATTAGGAAACTTAGTCATAGGTAAAGTGTATGGAATAAAATAAAATATAGATTACTATTGATAGAATGGTATAATATTTTTAGACGTTGTACTAGTACTTCTGAGGGACGTTAGCCAAGCATTTGGATTTGTTCTTCCTCATGCTTGAAGAAACATCTGGTGGGCGGGGGATATCCCCATGCACCTGGCTTTGTGTTCACATAGAAGATTTGCTCCTGCTTATGCATCCAAAGGTTTTTATTCGTTTTGTACACAGTTTGGCATCTCTCATTCTACAGGAATTCCGTATAATCCTTATGGTCAAGCTGCAGTCGGGAGAGCCCTCAAATGTTACAAAATCAAATAATTAAATTGCAGGAAGGGAAATTCGAAGATAGTTCTCCCCATCATATCGTAGATCATGCCATGTTTGTAGATAATTATCTCAGTTTGGAGGCTCAAGTAATTCAGCTATGATAAGACATTGGAGTCCTGAGAATACTGTTGAACCAATAGTAAAATGGAAAGATCTACTTATTGGTCTATGGTAGGGATATGCTTGTATTTTTCCCCAGGATTTGCCATCAACTTTTTGGGTATGGGATCATCTAATTAGACATGTCCAGCCCCCCACCTACGTCATGGTACAGCCAGACGAGACATAAATCACACCATCAGTCTGAGTCAGATGCAGATGATGAAGAGAAGGTGTTGGTGCCAAAGCTGAAATGTTTCACCATTCAACAACCACTTCCACCTCCACCAAGTCGACCGAAGACATCTCCTCCTTTGTCATATTCTACTCCTCAACCCAGATGTTACTGTTGAGCTTTTTCTACTAGACAGTGAAGACCGCCTACATGGGGGCAAATCAAGGTGCTCACCCACGACACCGAGTGTCTGGTTTGCTCTCAAAACACTTCTCTCACTCCCTCTAATGTTTTGTTGTTATGTTGGCTATTATATCCTGCCAGGAGGGTTGTATTTAATCGGAAAAATCTTATTTTGCTTATATCCCAAACCCTCCAGTGTTCAAGCCTTTTACATGGGATGCTGAGATTATTTCTGTTTTTACTATTCATTCCTCTTTATTAGGAGGTCCCATTCTTTTTTCATCACAAGTCAAAACTGTTATTAATCATAATTTTTTCTTTTTCAGCTGTTCTAGTTATCCTCCAATACGTTTTAGTTTACCTAAAAAATGAGAATGCTCCCTTGATATTTCAGGTTGTGTATACTCTCGTATAAAAGCTATGGTAACTGATAGCCCCTCTTATCTTCCCAGAATGCAAATGACAAGATAATTGGTTTCTTAAATTACTGATGCTTGGGGACTCTGATCTTATACTATCAACCAGGGCTCGGGAGGACCACCTGAGCTCTGCAGGTCAAGGCCCCAGGAGCCAAGAACTTGCCACCATGCCTCAGCCTGGCTGATGGACAGTCTGACGATAAAAATGAAACTTACCATGTGCATCATAACGGGTGTGTACCGCTCCTCAGGGAAAGGTCAGCTCAGGCAGGGGACAATGGAGTGATCGGGAGAGGAAGGAGCCCTCCCTCCACCCTAATGTGGCAGACCGGGTGACTGTAACGTGGGCTGGACGTGGCATTGCCTGACAGCCTTGATTGTTCACTGCCCAATGGCCACCCTAACTCGGAGCCATCTGTTACATGAGCTCACACGTGTCTTTCCCAAGGACCACAAGTGTGGAGTGTGGAGGCACTCCTTCTGAGACACGTGGCCAAAAGCACAGGACGTGTCCAGTGCCACTTTTGAAACATCCCACAAATGACAGGTGGGAAAGTGCTTTTTCCTCTCCCATCCCTGA
>NW_007257718.1:1937-10611 GCF_000164805.1 Carlito syrichta | reverse complement strand
CCGGACTGCCTTGAACGTTCTGTGACTGATGGCCACCATAGTTCGGGCCCGTCTGTTCTGTGAGATCACATGCATCTTTGCCATGGGACACGAGTGTGGAGGGTGGAGACAGGCCTTCTAGGACACGTGTCCAAAGGTGAGTGGCCACTTTTGAAACCTCCCACAAAAGGCTGGCCAGAAAGTACCTTTGCTATCCCATCCCTGAGAGAGATTTCTCATGCTGGGTGTCAGGAGTGGTGGTGGTGAACGTGGTGGTGATTATTATTATTTGGAGGTGGAATTCTGCTCTGTTGCCCAGGCTGGAGCATAGGGGAATGCTCATGGCCACTGTGAACTCCACCTGCAGGACTCAGGTGATCCTCCTGCCTCGGCCCCCCGAGTGGCTGGAACCACAGGCCTGCACCACCTCACCCGGCTAATCTTTGGCTTAACATTTGATGACCGAGAGGAGATCTCGCCCATTGCCCCAGGCTGGTGGCAAACATGCAGGCTCAGGCAGTCCACTGGCCTGGGCCTCTGAAGGGCCAGGATGCCAGGCTGAGGCCCTGATCCTGGCCTGCGGATGTGGTGGTGGTGGTGGTTGGTATTAATATTCTGATTCTGAGGCCCACTCTGTCACCCAGGTCATATTGCAGGAGCCAGCTCTTGGCCACCATGGTTTCCACAGGCTGGGCTCCAGTGATCCTTCCTCCATGGCCTCCAAAGTGCCTGAAAAGACAGGCATGTACCACCACGTTTGGCTAATTGTTTTGGCTTCTTGTAGAGACGAGGTCTTGCCAAGGTGCCCAGGCTTGTCTCGAATCCGGGAGCTCAGGCCATCCTCTTGCCTTGATCTCCCATAGCACCAGGTTGGCAGGCCTGGGTTGGTCATGGCATTGCCAGTCTGCCTTGATCGCTCTGTGATGGCGGCCCTACCTCTGGGACCTCTGTTCTGTGAGCTCACACATGTCTTTTCTGTAGGGCATGAGTGTGAAGGGTGGAGGCAGGCCTTCTGCGGTGCACGACCGAAGGTGTGGCAGGGATATGCCTGGTGGCAATCTTTGAAACCTCCCGCAAATGACATGCCATAAGGTGCCTTTTCCTCTCCCAACCCTGAGTGTGACTCCTCGTGCTGGGTCGCAGGGATGGTGGTGGTGTTGGTGGTGGTGATTTTTATTATTTGGAGTCAGAATCTGCTGTGTTGTCCAGGCCGGAGCACAGGGCCATGCTCACAGCCACTGCAAACTCCACCTTCTGTGCTCAGTCAATCTTTGCAGCTCAGTCCCCCTGATTGGCTGGAACCACAGGCCTGTGTCACTATGCCCAGCAAATCTTTGGATTTATTTTTGATGGTTGAGATGAGGCCTTTGGTTGTGGTGGTGGTGGTGTGTGGTATTACTATTATTATTATTATTATTATCATTATCATTATTATTTTGAGTTGGAGTCCCACTCTGTTGCCCAGAATGGAGTGCAGTGGCTGGTCCAAGCACTGAAGCCTCGACCTGCTGGGCTCCGGCGATCCTTCTGCCTCAGCCTTCCAAATAGCTGGAACTACAGGTGCACACTACCACACCCGGCTAATTTTTTGATTTATTGTAAAGATGAGGTCTTGCCAAGTTGCCCAGGCGGGTCTTGAACCCGTGGGGTCAGGCAATCCACTCACCTCAAACTCCCAATGCATGGGATTCCAGGCTGAGCCACCAAGCCTGGCTTGTGGTTGGTATTATTATTCTGAGTCTGAATCCCGCTCTGTCACCCAAGCTGGAGAGCAGGGGCCTGCATTTGGCCAGCACAGCCTCCACTGGCTGGGCTCCACCAATCCTCCCACCATGGCCTCACGAGTGTCCAGAATGACAGGCATGCGCCACCATGCTCAACTCATTTTTTGACTTCTTGTAGAGATGAGGTCTTATCAAGGTGCCTGGGGTTGTCTTGAACCTGGAGGATCAGGTCATCCTCTCGCCTCGGCCTCCTAGAGCACTGAAATGACACGTGTGAACCCCCATGCCCAGCCTCCACACCCAATCAGGGCCAGACGAGAGGCCTGTTACTTTCCAAAGACCAGAGACCCCAGAGAGGGTGGCCAGATTCAACCATTGAACCGACCCCAGGGGGAGTGACTTACTCAGGGCCGTTTTTCCACCCAGTTGCCCACCCCTCTGCCTGCCTCGATCCCCAGGTTTGGATCGCCCGCACCTCCCAGGGGCCACCTCAGGGAAAAGGAAGACATAGCTCTCAAAACTTCAGGAGGGTGGGGATGGGCGGGTGACTCACACCTGTCTCCTCTGCACTCTGAGACAGGAAGATGTCCAGAGTCCTGGACCTCGAGACCAGGCTTGACACCATTACAAGCCCCCAACTCGACTCCAAGCAAAAGCCAGAAAACCTTGGGTGAGGGCAGGCCTTGGTGGGAGCATCACCTCTGGTCCAGAGTTCAAGAAAAGACAGGAAGACCAGGATGACGACCAAATCGAAATCACAGCAGTTTTGGAGGCCAAGGCAGAGAGGATGGACTGAGTTGGGTGATTTGAGAGTAGCCTGGCCAACCTAGAGAGGAGACGAAAGAAAGAAAGAAAGAAAGAAAGAAAGAAAGAAAGAAAGAAAGAAAGAAAGAAAGAAAGAAAGAAAGAAAGAAAGAAATCCCTTCTCCTGCAAACCTGCCCTCAGGCCTTCCCCCTGACAACCCCTCATGTGAGGGTCCCCCAAGCTCAGCACCTTCCAACCCCAAAACCCCTAATGGCTGCCTTAGCTTGGGTGTGGGAAGTCCCGAGGCTTCCTGGCCAAGTTCCTGCTGGCTCTTCTCTCCAAGGTGAGAAATGTGCTCCAGGCAGGCCAACCCTCCCACTCCACCACAAGGACCCTATGCCAAGAAAGTCCAGGGACACATCCCTCACCCGGGTACATTTCTGCCCTGCCAATCCCATTTTTCCTGACTCTAAAGCCGGTCACCCTGTGAACTAACCACACGCAGTTAGAATCTGTGTTCGATTCTGATGTTTTTGGAGACAGGGCTCATTTTTTTGGTTTCTTGTAGAGATTAAGTCTCACCAAAGTGTCTGGGTTTGTCTTGAACCTGGGGGCTCAGGCCATCTTCTTCCCTTGGACACCCAAAGCGCTGGGGTAAGAGACGTGAACTTCCATGACCAGGCTTCACACACGTCTCTGGGCCCCACCGCGAGGCCTGTTTTCTTCAGATGACCCAGGACCCAAGAGCGGCCAGCAGCAGTTGTCCACCAAGCCTGACCCACTGGAGTGCCAGGGTCAGGGGCGTGTCTCCACCAGGGTGCCCAGCCCTCCACCCACTTCATTCCTCAGGGTGGACATGCTTGCTCCTCCAAGGGGCTACCTTCTGGAAGGGAGAGTGTGACCCTCAAGTCTTCATAGGGGGGGTTGGCCAGGTGACTCACGCCTGTCTCCTCAGCACTCAGGGAGATTGAGATGGGAAGATGGCCTGAGCCTGGGAGTTTGAGACCAGGCAGGACACCATAGCAATCCCCCACCTCGACCTCAAGCAAACCCAGAAAACCTTGGGTGAGTACAGGCCTTGGCAGGAGGATCACCTCCAGCCAAGAGTTCAAGATCAGGCAGGAAGACCAGGATGTCGACCAAATAGAAAGCTTGTGATGGCAACAGTTTGGGAGCCCCAGGCCGAGACGTTGAAAGTTGGGCAGTTTGAGAACAGCCTGGGCAACCTAGTGAGGAAAGAAAAGAAAGAAATAAAGAAGGAAAGAAGGAAAGAAGGAAGGAAGGAAAGAAAGAAAGAGAGAGAGAGAGAGAGAGAGAGAGAGAAAGAAAGAAGGAAGGAAGGAAGGAAGGCAGGAAGGAAGGAAGGAAGGAAGGAAGGAAGAAAAGAAAGAAAGAAATCCATTCTCTTGCAAATCTTCTGCCCTCAGTCCTTCCCCTCCCACCCCCTAACATGTGAAGTTCCTCCAAGCTCTGCAGTTACAGCCTTAAACTCACCAATTGCTACCCTGCATTGATGCGGGAGTTCCTGGGTCTCCCTTGCTGGGTTCCTGCCGGCTCTCCCTTCCGAGGTGAGAAATGTGACCCAGGCAGGCCGAACCTCCAACTTGGCAACAAGGACCTTCTGCCAAGAAAGTACAAGGACTCATCTCTCACCTGCGGACATTTCTTCCCCCCAATCTCATTTTTCCTGGCTCTAAAGCCAGTTGCCCTGTGAACACAGCATGTGCAGTTGATAATTTGTTTGTGATTCTGAACTTTTTGGAGACAGGGTCTGGTTCTGTGGCCCAGGCTGGGACCCAGAGACACTACCACCATTTACCACCAACCTCGAAACAATGGGCTTTGGCAAAACTCCTGCCTCGGCCTCCAGCATTGCCAGCACGATGACAACCTCGACCATAGAGTGCCAAGATGGGTTCTCACTGTGTGGCCCAGGCTGATTTTGGGCTTCTGGTCACCAGCCATACTCCCACCTCGGCCTCCCAGAGCACTAAGATTCCAGGCGTGGGCCACCACATCAGACCTTCTGGTTCATCTTCGATGAAGGTTTGTGGCCAGGTTCAGGACTCAGCCTGGTCATCCCAGCTGTTTGTGAGGCAGATTCCAGAGGCCAGCCAGAGCCCACAGGCTGAGACCCACCCAGGCACCTCAGCGAGAACTTGTCTCTACCACCCATCTGAAATGAGCTGTGTGTGGTGGTGCTTGCCTCTAGTTCTGGTTCTTCTGAAGGCCATGGAAAGATTAGAGGGAGTCCAATGGGCCAAGGCCGTGGTGGCCAGGACCGAGACACTGCCCTCCATCTTGGGCAATGGAGTGAGACTTTGACTAAAAGAAAAAAGTTAAAAAGGAAAAAAAGAAGACCATCCATTTGTGTATGGAGTTGGGATCATCATGAACAGACACAGATCATTTCGGAAGGAGGTCCCAGCCTTGAGTCTAGAGTTACTGAAAGACGGTAGATCGGCACTCAATCTGGCTGTGCCATAGGGAGGCCAAGGCAGGGGACTGCTGGAGGTCATGAGACCGAGTCCAGCCTGGGCTATGAAGTAAGAACTTGTTGCTTCCTGGAATGCTAACACTCCAGTCACACATGGTGGTGCCCGTCATCCCAGCTACACAGGATGAGGTAGCCTCTGTTCCGGGGTGGACCTTTGTGCCACCCCCACTGGCAGCACATGCAAGTCCTGGCCGGGCACTGTGGCTAACGGCTGCTAGCCCCATGCCATGGGAGTTCAAGGCAGGAGGTTCCCTGATCCCCGGGGTTGTAGACCAACTTAGGTGATATGGTCAGACCTCATCTCAGCGAGAGGTAACCAAAGTCAAGCCAGGCATGGTGACCCCCAGAGTCGTGGCTGCTTGGGGGCTGGGACAGAAGAACCACCTGAGCCAGCAGAGTGAGGCCCCAGGATACACGTTCATGCCTCCATACCTCAGTCCGGCCAACAGAGATGCCTCCCAATTGTGTCACGATGGGCATCCACGGCTTCCCAGGGAAAGTTCTGCGTTGTCAGGGGATGATGGAGTGATCAGGAGAGGAAGGGTCCCTCCCCCTGAACATGGCAGATAGGGTGACCAGAACACGGACTGGCTGCAGCATTGCCAGACTGCCTTGATAGCTCTGTGCCCTACAACCACCCTAACTCAGGGCCGTCTGTTCCATGAGCTCACATGTGTCTTTTCTATGTGGCATAAAGGTGGAGTGTGGAGGCAAGTCTTCTGGGACTCGTTGCCAAAGATGTGGGATGGATGTGCCCGGTGGCCACCTCTGTAACATCCCACAAACAAAAGACGGGAAAGTGCCTTTTCCTTTCCCATCCCTGAGGGTGACTACTCGTGCTGGGTGGCAGGGTTGGTGGGGGTGGCAGTGGTGGTTATTATTATTATTTGGAGTTGGAGGCCTGTGCCACCACACCCGGCTAGTATTTGGATATATTTTTGATGGCCGATTTGAAGTCTAGCCCAGTGTCTCTGGCTGGTCACGAACCCGCTGGTTCAAGCTATCCACTCACCTCAGCTTCCGAAGGGCTGGGATGGCAGGCTGAGCCCCAGAGCCCAGCCTGTGGTTGTGGTGGTGGTGGTTGCTATTATTATTCTGAGTTGCAGTCCCACTCTGTCATGCAGGCCGGAGCACAGGGACCTGCTCTTGGCCACTGCAGCGTCCACTGTCTGGGCTCAGGCTACCCCAAGTGGCCAGAAGGACAGGTGTGCACCAACATGCTCAGCTCTTTTTGTAGGATTCTTATAGAGATGCGGTCTTGCCTAGATGCCCAGGCTGGTCTCGTACATGGGGGCTCTGGTCATCTTCTTGCCTTGGCCTTCCAAAGTGCCAGGGTGACAGGTGTGAGCCCCTACACACACCCTTCACACCCCTTCCAGGACCCCACTGTGAGGCCCACTCCCTTCAGATGACCCTGGACAACTGAGAGGGGAGCCAGAGTCATCTGCCAAGTCTGCACTATGGGAGCAACTGGTGCAGGGACGTGTCTCCACTGGGGCACCCAAATCTTTGCCCACCTCGTTCCCCAGGGTGCACCCATTCACTTCTCCCAGGGGACAACTCATGCAAAGGGAGGGTGTAACTCTCAAACCTTCGGGGAGGGGCACAGTTGGGTGAATCTCGCCTGTCTCCTTGGCACTTGGGGAGGCCAAGAAGAAAAGATGGCCAGAGCTCAGGAGCTTGAGACAAGACTGGAAACCATAGCAAGCCCTCATCTCAACCCCAAGCAAAACCAAGAAAACCATGGGTGAGGGAAGGCCTCGGTAGGAAGATGGCCTCGGGCCTAGAGTTCAAGACCAGGAGGGAAGACCAGGATGTCAACCAAATTGAAAGCCTGTGATTGCAGCAGTTTGGGAGGCCAAGGCCGAGAGGATGACCTAATTTGGGAGGTTTGAGAGCAACTTGGGCAATCTAGTGAGGAAAGGAAAGGAAAGAAAGAAATGAAAGAAAGAAAGGAAGAAAGAAGGAATGAAGGAAGGAAGGAAGGAAGGAAGGAAAGAAGGAAAAAGAAAAGAGAGGAAAGAAAGAAAGAAAGAAAGAAAGAAAGAAAGAAAGAAAGAAAGAAAGAAAGAAAGAAAGAAAGAAATCCATTCTCCTGCAAACCTTCTGCCTTCAGTCCTTTCAGCCCACCAATCCCCCAATAGTTTCCCCAAGCTTGGCAATGTTATAGTCCCCCAACCTTGGCAACTTACAGCCCCAACCCCCCCATGGCTGCTCCCACTTTGGTGCAGGAGTTCCCAGGCTCCGTGGCCTGGTTCCTGCTGGCTCTTCACTCTGAGGTGAGAAACATGCCCCAGGCAGGCCGACCCTCTGACTTATCAATGAGGACCTTCCACCAAGAAAGGTCAGGGACACATCCCTCACCCAGGGAAATTTCTTCCCCCATTCCCATTTTCCCTTACTCTACAGTTAGTTGCCTTGGGAAAACATCACACGAAGTTGAAAATTTGTGTACAATTCTGATGTTTTTGGAGACAAGGTCTGGCTCTGTGAACCTGGCTGGGACCCAGAAACAGGACCGTTTTTCACTGCCAGCCTTATAATCATGTGCTCCTGCAATTCTCCTGCCTCAGTCTCTGGAACGATTGGAACAATGGGCACTTCGACCCTAGATGCCCTGTTTGGATGGGTGCAGAGACAGGGTCTCCCTCTGTGGCCTGGGCTGGGCTTGGCCTCCTGGGGTCCAGCCTTCTTCCCACCTCGGACTCCCAGAGCACTGGAATTCCAGGCGTGGGCCACTGCACCAGGCCTTCTGGTTCATTTTCGACAAGGGATTGAGGCCGAGCTCAGGGACTCAGCCTCATCATCCCAGTGCTTTGGGGGAACGAGGCCAATGGCCAGACCAGGAACACAGGCCATGACCCTCCCAGGCACCTCCACAAGACCTCATCTCTACCATCCATTCCAAAGGAGCTGGGCGTGGTGGCACACGCCTGTCATTCCAGATCCTCAGAAGACTAGACAAAGACTTGCCAGAACCTGGTAAGCTGAGTCTGTGGTGGCTGGGAGTGAACCACCACCCTCCAGCCTGGGCGACAGAGTGAGAATCTGACTAAAAGAAAAAAAGGAAAAAGGAAAAGAAGAGCATTCATTTCTGTATGGCGTTGAGATGATCCTTAACAGACAGAGATCAATTAGGAAGGAGGCACCAGCCTTGGGACTACACTTCCCATAAGATGGTGGATTGGCAGATAATCAGGCTGTGGTTTTGGGAGGACAAAGTGGGTGAATGCTGGAGACCAGGAGTTCGAGACCAGCCTGGCTATGTAGCGAGAACTCATCACTCCCTGGAATGCAAACAATGGAGTCACGTGTGGTGGCACACGCGTTCTTGCCTACACAGAATGTGTTGGCCTCCATCCTGGGGCATTCCTTTGCATTGTCCCCACCAAGAGAATGTGCAAGTCCAGCCTGGGCACCATGGCTCATGGCCGTCAGATCAAAACCCTGGGTTGCCGAAGTGGGAGGCTGCCTGAGCATAGGGATCGGAAACCAGACTGGGTGACATGGCCAGACTTCATCTTGGCGAGAAGTCCCAAAATTGAGTAAGGCATGGTGGTGCCCAGAAACCAGGCTGTTTAGGTGCTGAGGAGGGAGGGCCACCTGAGTCCCGCAGGTCGAGGCCCTGGGAGCCACGCAAGTGCTGCTGCGCCCCAGTCCAGCAAACAGTGATTCTGGCGACAAAAAGATGCCTCCCATGTGGGTCACAACGGGTGTCTATGGCTCCCC
>NW_007257718.1:1218-1905 GCF_000164805.1 Carlito syrichta | reverse complement strand
ACTGGGCGATCAGAAGCTGGGCTGGCGCGGTGTTGCCGGACTACCTTGATTGCTCTGTGACCAACGGCCACCTAACTCACAGCTTCTGTTCCGTGAGTTTACATGCATCTTTGCCATGGGGCACGAGTGTGGAGGGCGGTGGCATGCCTTCTAGGATGCATGGCTGAAGCCACAGGATGGGCGTGCTGGGGAGCCAGCTTTGAAACCTCTTGCAAACGACATTCGGGGAAGTGCCTTTTCCTCTCCCATCCCTGAGGCTGACTCCTTGTGCTGTGTGGCAGGGGTGGTGGTGGTGGTGGTGGTGGTGATTATTATTATTAGGAGTTGGAATCTCGCTCTGTCACCCAGACTGAGCACAGCGGCAGGCTCACAGCCACTGCATACTCCACCTGCCAGGCTTTGGTGATCCGTCCATCTTGGCCTTACGACTGGCTGGTACCACAGGCCTGCACCATCACACCCAGCTAATATTTGGATTTATTTCTGATGGTCAAGATAAAGTCTCACCCAGTGTCCCAGGCTGGTCTTGAATCTGCAGGCTCAGGCCGTCGACTCACTTTGGCCTTCAAAGGGCTGGGATGCCAAGTTGAGACCCTGAGCATGGCCTGTGATTGTCATGGTGGTTTTGGTATTATTATACTAAGTCAGAGACCTGCTCTGTCACCCAGTTCAGAGCAGAGGCCCGTT
>NW_007257718.1:0-608 GCF_000164805.1 Carlito syrichta | reverse complement strand
CACCTTGTTCCCCAGTGTGAACCTGTACACTCTTCCCAGGGGCCATTTTGGGGAAAGGGATAGAGTGTCTCTCAAATCTTCGGGGGGTCAGGGATGGCTGGGCAACTCATAACTGTCTCATTGACACTCGAGAGGCCAAGAGGGGATGATGGCCAGAGGCCAGGAACTCGAGACCAGGCTATACACCAAGTCAAGCTCCCACCTCGACCCCAAGCAAAACCCAGAAAACCTTGGGTGAGAGCAGGCCTCAGTGGGAGGATTCCCTCTGGCCCAGAGTTCATGACCAAGAAGGAAGACCAGGATATTGAGCAATTGGAAAACCTGTGGTCACAGCATTTTCGGAGGCCCAGGCCGAAAGGATGGCCGAGATGGACAGTTTGAGAGCAGCCTGGGCAGCCAAGTGAGGAAAGAAAAGCAAGATAGAAAAAAAGAAAGGAAGGAAGGAAGGAAGGAAGGAAGGAAGGAAGGAAGGAAGGAAGGAAGGAAGGAAGGAAAGAAAGAAATTCATTCTCCTGCAAACATTCTGCCCTCTGTTCTTCCCTTCCTATCCCCGCAAATGTGTGAGTCCCACAAGCTAGGCACCTTCCAGCCCATACACACCCAATGAC
>NW_007257717.1:9610-10122 GCF_000164805.1 Carlito syrichta | reverse complement strand
CTAGGTTCACAAGGCTGCTCTCAAACTGCCCAACGTGGTCCATCATCTCGGCCTGTGCCTCCCAAAATGCTGCAATTGCAGGCTTTCAGTTTCATCGACATGATGGTGGACCTGCGTGGTCTTGAAGTCTGAGCTGGAGTCGATCCTCATGCTGAGAACTGCCATCACCCAAGGACTGGAGTATTGACCCACGACTGAAACCCCATTGCTCTGGGAGACCGAGGCAGGAGGATGACTGGAGTCCAGGAACCCAAGTCCAGCCTGTGCCATGCATGGAGACTTCATCTCCACACCCATCTAAACAGGGAGTCCGGGGTCGAGGGGCCCATCGTGTCTGACACTCTGGAGGTTGTGGGAGGATCGCCAGAGTGTGATTTCGAGGCTGGCAGTGAATGACGGTCATGGCCTAAGCCCCAGCCTGGGCCACAGAGCTAGACCCTGTCTCCAAAAACATCAGAATCATACACAGATTCTCAAATGTGCTTGGTGTGTTCACAGGGCAACTGGGTTTA
>NW_007257717.1:7068-8019 GCF_000164805.1 Carlito syrichta | reverse complement strand
TTCCGAGGTTGCTCTCAAACTGCCCAACTCAATCCATCTCTTGGCCTGTGCCTCTCAAACTGCTGCAATCACAAGCTTTCAATTCATCGACATGATGGTCGTCCTCCATGCTCTTGAAGTCTGAGCCAGAGGTGATCTCCATGCTGAGGACTGCCATCACCCAAGGACTGGCGTATTTGCCCATGACTGAAATCCCATTGATCTGGGAGGCTGAGGAAGGAGGATGACTGGAGTCCAGGAGCACAAGTCCAGTCAGTGCCAAGTATGGAGACCTCATCTCCACACCCATCTAAACAGGGAGTCTTGGGTCGAGGGTCCCATCATGCCTGACACTCTGGAGGTTGTGGGAGGATCACCAGTTTGCGATTTCGAGACATGCAGTGAATGACGGTTGTGTCCCAAGACCCAGCCTGGGCCACAGAGCTAGACCCTGTTTCCAAAAACATCAGAATCATACACAGATTCTCAAATGCGCATGGTGTGTTCATAGGGAGACTGGCTTTAGAGCCAGAAAAAATGGGATTGGGTGGGAAGAAATGTTCCTGGATGAGCAATGTGTCCCTGGACTTTCTTGGTGGATGGTACTCATTGCCTAGTCAGAGGGTCATCCTGCCTGGGACTCATTTATCTCCTCAGAGAGTAGAGCCAGCAGGAACCAGGCGAGGAAATCTTGGGAACTCCTGCACCAAAGAGTGGCAGTCATTGGTGGGGGTTGGGACTGGAAGGTGCTGAGCGTGGTTAACCCTCACATGTGGGGGTGACAGAGGGAAATTACTGAGGGCAGAAGGTTTGCAAGAGAATAGATTTCCCTTTTTCTTTCTTTTCTTTTCATTTCTTTCTTTCTTTCTTTCTCTCTCTCTCTCTTTCTCTCCCTCTTTCTTTCTTTCTTTCTTTCTTTCTTTCTTTCTTTCTTTCTTTCTTTCTTTCTTTCTTTCTTTCTTTTCTTTCCTT
>NW_007257717.1:5142-6428 GCF_000164805.1 Carlito syrichta | reverse complement strand
TGTCTCTGTGCCCCAGCCTGGGCCACAGAAGCAGACCCTGTCTCCAAAAACATCAGAATCGTACACAGATTCTCAACTGTGCGTGGTGTGTTCACAGGGAGTCTGGGTTCGAAGTATAGGTCATCTCGGCCACTGTGGAGGCTGAGGTGGGACCATTGCCAGAGTTCACAAAATCGAGTCTGGCAGTGAACATCAGTCATGTCTCTGTGCTCCAGCCTGTGCCACAGAAGCAGACCCTGTCTCCAAAAACATCAAAATTGTACACAGATTCTCAACTGTGCATCATGTGTTCACAGGGTGACTGATTTTAGAGCCAGGAGAAATGGGATTGGGTGGGAAGAAATGTTAGTGGATGAGAAATGTGTCCCTGGCCTTGCTTAGTGGAAGGTCCACATTGCCTGGTCAGACAGTCAGCCTGTGTGGGGCACATTTCTCACTTCGGAGAGGAGAGCCAGCAGCAACCCGGCCAGGGAGCTTTGGAACTCCTCCACCAAAGCAGGGTCAGCCATTTATGGGGGTGGGACTGGAAGGTGCCGAGCTTGGGGGACCCTCATATGTGAGGGTGATGGGAGGGAATTACTGAGGACAGAAAGTTTTCAGGGGAGTGATTTCCCTCTTTTTTCTCTTTCTTTCTTTCTTTCCTTCCTTCCTTCCGCCCTCACTCCCTCCCCTTCTCTCTCTCTTCCTTCCTTCCTTTCTTCCTTCCTTCCTTCCTTCCTTCCTTCCTTCCTTCCTTCCTTCCTTCCTTCCTTCCTTCCTTCTTTCTTTTTTCTTTCTTTCTTTCTTTCTTTCTTTCTTTCTTTCTTTCTTTCTTTCTTTCTTTCTTTCTTTCTTTCTTTCTTTCTTTTCTTTCCTAACTAGGTTTCCCAGGCTGATCTCAAACTGCCCAACTCAGTCCATCTTCTCGGCCTGCTCCTCCCAAACTGCTGCAATCATAGGCTTTCAATTTCTTCGACATGATGGTGTTCCTGCCTGGTCTTGAACTCTTGACCGGAGGAGATCCTCATGCTGAGGCCTGCCCTCACCCAAGGACTGGCATATTGGCCCACGACTGAAATTCCATTGCTCTTGGAGGCCAAGGCAGGAGGATGACTGGATCCCAGGAGCCCAAGTCCAGCCTGTGCCACGCATGGAGACCCCGTCTCCACACCCATCCAAACAGGGAAAATGGGTTCGAGGTATAGGTCCTCCAGGCCTCTCCAGAGGATGAGGTGGGAGGATTGCCAGAGTCCACAATTTTGAGCTTGGTGGTGATTGAAGGTCATGTCCTAGGTCCCTAGCCTGGG
>NW_007257717.1:0-5122 GCF_000164805.1 Carlito syrichta | reverse complement strand
CCACACCATTTGGGATGGATGGTAGAGATGAGGTCTCACTGAAGTGCCTGGGTGGGTCTCGGCCAGTGGGCTTGGGCTGGACGCTGGAATCTGCCTCCCAAAGGACTGGGATGAAGAGGCTGAGTCCTGAGCCTGGCCATGAAACTTTGTCAAAAACCTGAAGGGCTGGTGTGGTAGCACATGCCATGGCCTCAGCTCCCGGGCTCTGGCCATCTTCCCATCTCAGCCTCCCCGAGTGCTGTGAAGACAGGCGTGAGTTGCCTGGCCAGGTCCCCCGATGGATTGAGTGTCATGCCCTCCCTTTCCTCAAGGAGGACCCTGGTAGGACTGAGCAGGTTCACCCTGGGGATCAAGGGGGCTGGAGGGGACTGTGCCCCATCGGAGACATGTCCTTGTGCCAGACAAGTCCCAGGGGTGCATTCAACGTGTGACTCAAGCTGTCCTCTGCAGTGTCCCAGGTCATCTGAAGCCATAGGCCTGGAAGTAGGGCCCCGGGAAGGATGTGGAGGCTGGGTTCATGCATGTCACCCCAGTGCTTTGGGAGGCCGAGGTGAGAGAATGGCTTGAGCCCCCGAGGTCAAGACCAGCCTGGGCACCTTGTCGACACCTCATCTCTACAAGAAGCCAAAAACAATGAGCCATGTGTTTTGGAACATACCTGTCGTTTTGGCCACTTGGGAGGCTGTGGTGGGAGTATTGCCAGAGCCCAGCCGGTGGAGGTTGTGGTGGTCAAGCGCAGTCATCTGTGCTCTGACCTGGGTGAAAGAGTGTGACTCTGACTCAGTAAGCTGATACAAACCACCACCACCACAACCACAGGCCAGGCTCAGGGGCTCAGACTGGCATCCTGGCCCTTCAGAGGTCGAGATGAGGGAACCACCTGAGTCTGTAGGTTCAAGACCAGTCCAGGACAATGGATGAGACCTCATCTCAGCCATGAAAAATTAATCCAAAGATTAGCTGGGCGTGTTGGTTCAGGTTTGTGTTTCCAGCCATTCTTGGGACTGAGGCAGGATGATCAACTGTGCCTGGCAGGTGGAGTCCACAGTGCCCGTGAGCGTGCCACTGTGCTAAGGCCTGGGTGACAGAACAGGATTCTGATTCCAAATAATGTTTATCACCACCACCGCCGCCACCACCACCCCTGCCACCCAGTTTTAGTAGACACCCTCATAAATTGAAGAAAAAAAGGCTCTATTGCTCGTGTCATTTGCAAGAGATTTCCAAGGTGGCTACTGGGCAAGTCCGTCCCTTGCCTTTCACCACATATCACAGAAGGCCTGCCTCCACCCTCCACACTCATTTTCCATGGCAAAGACACGTGTGAGCTCACAAAACAGATGGCCCTGAGTTAGGGTGGCCAACAGGCACAGAGCGATCAAAGCGGACCAGCAATGCTGCAGCCAGACCAGGTTCTGGTGGCCGGTCTGCCATCTTTGGGTGGTGAGTGGGTCCCTTCCTCTCCGATCACTCCATGTTCCACCACCCATGCAGACCTTTCACAGGGAGCCATGGATGCCTGGCATGATGTATATGGGAGGTGTCTTTTTTGTCGCCAGAGTCTCTGTCAGACTGACTTGGGCCTCGACCTGTGGGGCTTAGGAGGTCCTCACCCTTCAGTCCCCGAACAACTGGGACTCCAGGGACCAACACGCCTGACTCGATATTGGGGATGTCTCACCGTGATGAGTTCTGGCCACACCACCAGGCTGGTCTCCAACACCTGGGCTCAGTCAGCCTCCCACCTCGGCCTCCCAGGGCTCAGGCCTGATGGCCATGAACCATGGTGCCTGGAATGGACTTGATCGTTCTGTCGGTGGGGGCATGGCTCTCTCCGGGATGGGGGAAACCGCAACCTGTGTAGCTGGGACCCTGGACGCGACCACACCCAAATCCAGTGTTTGCATTCTGGAGAGCAATGAGAAATTGCTAAGTGGCCCATGCTGTCTTGAACTCCCAGGTCCCCCACTTTAGTCCCCCAAAGCCACAATCTGATTGTTTGCCGATAATCCATCTTTTGGGAACTCTAGGCCCAAGAATGAGCCCTCCTTCCCAAATGATTTCTGTCTGTTCATGATGATTCCAACTCCATACACAAATGAATGCTCTTCTTTTTTTTCTTTTTTCATTTTATCTTTGAATTGCAATCTCACTCAGTCACCCAGGAGGGAGGACGGTGGCCCACTTCCGGCCACTGCAGCTTTGGCCCACCAGGCTTCCATGAGCCTTTCCTCAGCCGTCTGAGGAGCGGAAATGACAGGCATGTGCCACCACATCAGGCTCATTTAGGGATGAAGGGTAGAGATGAGCCTTCCAAGGTGCCCTAGTGGGTCTCAGCTCACAGGCTCAGGTCAGCAGCTGTCCTCAGCCTCCCAAAGTGCAAGGATGATGAGACTGAGCCCAAGAGCCTGGCCTTGATCCTTCATCAAAAATGAACCTGAAGGCCTCATGTGGCAGCCCACATTTGGAATACCAGCTCTCTGGGATGCCGAGGCAGGAGGATGGCTGGAGCCCAGGAGCCCAAGGTCAGCCCAAGCCACGTTGGGAGACCCCTATTCCACACCCATTCAAATAGGGGATCTAGGGTCAAAGTGCTCATTGTCCCAGCCACTCCAGAGACTAGGCAGGAGGATTGCCAGAGCCTGCCATTTTGAGCCTGGTGGTGAATGACGGTCATGTCTTTGGGCCCCAACCTGTACCACAGACCTATACCCTGTCTCCAAAAACATGAGAATTGTACACAGATTCTCAACTGTGTGTGGTGTGTTCACAGGGCGACTGGCTTTATAGCCAGGAAAAATGGGATTAGTGGGGGAAGAAATGTCCTCGGGTGAGAGATGTTTCCCTGGCCTTTCTTGGCAGAAGGTCCTCATTGCCAAGTTGGAAAGTAGGTCTGCCTGGGGCACATTTTACAGCTCACAGAGGAAAGCTGGCAGGAAACTATCCAGGAAGCCTTGGGAACTTCTGCACCAAAGCGAGGGCAGTCATTTGGGGGTGGTTGGGGTTGAAAGGTGCTGGGTTTGGGGGACCTTCACATTTGGGGGGAGGAAGGACTTAGGGCAGAAGGTTTGCAGGAGAATGGATTTCTTTCTTTCTTTCCTTCCTTCCTTCCTTCCCTCCTTTATTTCTTTCTTTTATTTCCTCACTAGGTTTCCCAGGCTGCTCTCAAACCACCCAACTCATGCCATCCTCTTGGCCTGGACCTCCCAAACTGCTGGGATCACAGGCATTCCATTTGATCGACATCCTGGTCTCCTGCCTGGTCTTGAACTCTGGGCTGGAGGCAATTCTCCTGCTATGGCATGCCCTCACCCAAGGATTACTGGGTTTTGATTGGGGTCGAGGTGGGGATTTCCTATGGTGTCCAGCCTGGTCTGGAGCTCCCAGGCTCCAGCCATCTTCCTGTCTCAGCCTCCCCGAGTGCCGAAGAGACAGGCATGAGTCACCTGGCCGTTCCAGCTCCCCTGAAGGTTTCCTTTCCCCATGGCTTCCCCTGGGATAAGCTAGTGGGTCCACCCTGGAGAACAAGGCGGGAAGAGGGGTGGGGTCCTTGGCGGAGACACACCCATGTGCAGGCGCTACCCATGGGGAGGCACAGTGAGCGACTCCACCCATCCTCTCCTTGGTCCTTGGTCATTGGAAGGGAGTGGACCTCTCGGTGGGGCCCTGAGAGTGGTGTGAGGGCCCTGCACAGGGGTTAAAACCTCTCTTCTTGGTGTTCTAGGAGGCCGAGGTGAGAGGATGACCTGAGCCCCCAGGTTCGAGCCAGCCTGAGCACCTTAGCCAGATCTCGTCTCTAAAGGAAGCCAAAAAAAGAGTCTAATGTGGTGTTCAGGTCTTTTGTTCCAGCCCCTTGAGAGGCTACAGTGGGATAATTGCCAGAACTCATCCTGTGGAGGTCACAGTGGCTGAATGTTGTCCCATGCACTCAGGCATGGGAGTCAGAGCAGGACTCTGATTCAGAATAATACCAATCACCACCACAACCACAACCACTTGCCGGGCTCAGGGGGTAAGCAAGTGGATGGCCTGAGCCTACGGGTATGACACCAGACCAGGACACGGGGCAAGACCTCATCTCATCCATCAAAAATAAATCCAATTATTAGCCAGGTGTGGTGGCAAAGGCCTGTGGTTCCAGTCAATCAGGAGGCTGAGGTGGAAGAATCTACTGAGTTCCATAGGTGGAGTCCGTGGTGTCTGTGAGCGTTCCCCTGTGCTCCAGCCTGGGAGACAGAGCAGGATTCCGACTCCAAATAATAACAAGCACCACCACCAGCACCACCACCACCCCTGCCGCCGAGCGCTGGGTGTCTCCCTCAGGAATGAAAGAGGAAAAGGTACTTTCCCACCTGTTATTCACAGGATGTTTCAAAGGTGGCCACTGGGCAATCCATCCCACACCTTGGCCACGTGTCTCAGAAGGCCTGACTCCACCCTCAGCACTCATGCCCCATGACCAAGAAATGTGTGAGTGCACGGAACAGATGGCTCTGAGTTAGGGTGGCCGTTAGGCACAGAGCGATCAAGGTGATCTGGCAATGCTGTGGCCTGCCTAGGTTCCTGATGCCCAGTCTGCCACCTTAGGGTGGGGGGAGGGCCCCTTCCTCTCCCGATCACTCCATTGTCCACTGTCCAAGCTGACCTTTCCTGGAGAGCTGTGGGTGCCTGTCGTGATGCACGTTGTAGGTGTATTTTTTGTTGCTGGAGTCTCCATCGGACAGACTGGGTGCAGTGGCATGATCGTGGCTCCTGAGGCCTCAACCTGTGGGGCTCAGGAGGTCCTCCCACCACAGCCAATGAGTAGTCAAAACTCAAGGGGCCACCACGCTTGACTTGATTTTGGGGACCTCTTGCCAAGACAAGATGTGGTCATGTCTCCCATGCTGGTCTCTGACTCCAGGGCTCAGGGAGCCACCCACCTCGGACTCTCAGGGCATGGAACTGATGACCGTGAGCCAAGGTGTCCATCCTGGAATTGCATGTGCTGTCAGCAAGGGCGATGCAAAGACACGTTGGGGAATGGAGGTCACCACATTCCATGTAACTGGGACCACGGGAGCCACCACACGTGACTCGAGTGTTTGCTGTCTGGGGAACATGAGATCTTACTACATGTCCC
>NW_007257716.1:2109-3711 GCF_000164805.1 Carlito syrichta | reverse complement strand
GGCTTCAACTCGTACATTATGTCTCGGTGGTTGATGCCAAAGAAAGTCCTGAGACAGAGGCCACCACATCCTGTGTAGCCAGAATTGTGGGCGCATCCATGAGCGACTCCAGTGTTCACGTTCTGAGGAGTTACGAGGTCTTGCTATGAGCCCCAGGCTGGTTTCAAAACCCTGGGCTCCAGCTGTCCCCCACCTTGGCCTGCTGAAGCCATAGCCTGATTGTCTGCCATTCCATCATCTTTCGGGAACTCTAGACCCAAGGTTGGGCCTCCTTCCCAAATGATCTCTGTCTGTTCAAGATGATCCCAACTCCATACACAAATGGATGCTCTTCTTTTTTTTCTTTGTTCCTTTTTTTCTTTGTGTCAGTGTTTCTCTCCACCACGCAGCCTGGAGGGTGTTGCTTCTCTCCCAGCCACCAAAGACTCAGCCTGCCAGGTTCTGGCAAGACTTTCCCCAGCCTTCCAAGGAGCCGGAACTACAGGTGTGTGCCACCACAACCAGCTCATTTCTGCTGGAGGGTAGAGATGAGGACTTGCCGTGTTTCCTGTGGGCACCTTGGCCCGTGGGATCGGGCCGGGTGCTGGCCGCAGTTTCCCAGAGTGCTAGGATGATGAGGCTGAGCCCCAAGTCCAGCCTTGTTCCTTCATTGAAAATGAACCAGGTAGCCTGGCGTGGCAGCCCACACCTAGAATCCCAGTGCTCTGGGAATCCAAGGCTGGAGGACGGCTGGAGAGCAGGAGCTCAAGGCCAGCATGGGCGATGCAACGAGACCTCTTCTCCACACCCATCCTAACAGGGGTCTGGGGTTGAGTTGCTGGTCATCCTGGCGACTCTGGAGGTTGAGGCTGGAGGATCACCAGAGCCT
This sequence comes from Carlito syrichta, assembly GCF_000164805.1. Taxonomy (NCBI): domain Eukaryota; kingdom Metazoa; phylum Chordata; class Mammalia; order Primates; family Tarsiidae; genus Carlito; species Carlito syrichta. Next base: position 2,843 of record NW_007257716.1, on the reverse strand, counting down.
GTGATTTCGAGGCTGGCAGTGAAAAACAGTCGTGTCCCCAGGTCCCAGCCTGGGCCACAGAGCCAGACCCTGTCTCAAAAAACATGAGAATCATGCACAGATTCCCAACTGCACATGGTGTGTTCACAGGGTGACTGGCTTTTTAGCCAGGAAAAATGGGAAGGGGAGGAAGAAATGTTCCTGGTGAGAGATGTGTCCCTGGTCTTTCTTGGCAGAATGTCCTCATTGCTGAGTCGGATGGTCGACGTGCCTGGGCACATTTCTACCCTCGTAGAGGAGAGATGGCAGGAAGTCAGACAGGTACCCTCAGGAATTCACACACCAAAGTGGAGGCAGTCATGGGAGGGGTTGGAGTCGAAAGGTGCCAAGTTTGGGGGACTCTCGTATGTGGGGGGATGGGGGAAGGGCTGAGGGAAGAAGTTTTTGCAGAAGAATGGATTTATTTGGTGACATATTTTCTTTTTCTTTCTTTCTTTTTTCTTTCTTTCCTTCCTTCCTTCCTTCCTTCCTTCCTTCCTTCCTTCCTTCCTTCTTTCTTTCTTTCTTTCTTTCTTTCTTTCTTTCTTTCTTTCTTTCTTTTCCTCTCTCTCTTTTTTGTTCCTTCACAAGGTAGTCCTGGCTCCTCTCAAACTGCCCAACTGGGGCTTTTCTCTTAGTCTTGGCCTCAAACTGCTGCAATTGCAGGCTTTCTATTTGGTTGACATCCTGATCTTCCTTCCTACTCTTGAACAGTG
>NW_007257716.1:0-801 GCF_000164805.1 Carlito syrichta | reverse complement strand
GCATGCGCCTCACTTCAGCCTTGGCAACAGAGCAGGATTCCAACACCAAATAGTAATAATCACCAGCACCAACACCACCACCATCCCTGACACCCAGAGCATGGAATCACCCTCAGGAATGGAAGAGGAAAAGGCACTTTCCAACCTGTGGTTTGTGGGAGGTTTCAAAGGTTGCCACTGGTCACATCCATCCTAAACCTTTGACCACACGTCCCAGAAGTCCAGTCTACACCCTCCACACTCGTGCCCCATGGCAAAGATGTGTTTGAGCTCACAGAACAGACGGCCCATTTTAGGGTGGCTGTTGGGCACAGAGCGAGCAAGGAGGTCCCCCAAAGCTGAGGCCATCCAAGGTCCGATCAATGGTCCACCACCTTCAGGCGGGGGGATGGCTCCTTCCTCTCCTGATCACTCCATCCTCCCCCACCCACGTTGTCATTTCCCTGGGGAGCCATTACGCCCATCATGACACACGTGGGACGCATCCTTGTTACTGCTGGAGCCTCCATCAGTGGGGCTGGAGTGTGGTGGCACAATCGTGGCTCCCGGAGCCTCTACCTGCAGGGGTCAGGTGATCCTCCCACCTTGACCCTGAACAGTGGAGACTCAGTGGACCTTCACACCTAACCCGATTTTGGGACCTCTCACCGAGATGAGCTCTGACCAGATCGTCTGGGGTGCTCTCTGGCCCCTGGCTCAGACAACCTCCCACCTCTGCATACCAGGGCATGGGGCTGACAGCTTTGAGCCATGGTTGCTTGACCTGCACTCATACATTTGCCAACATGAATGATGCAAAGG